>NC_134864.1:51949322-52250728 GCF_049852395.1 Peromyscus maniculatus bairdii | reverse complement strand
ATTTGTCAGGTTTAGCTACATTAATTGAGAATAATTTGCATGTTTCATCATGTGCTTACCACAGGCTTCCATTTGGATTTGACTAGAAAAATGGGTTCACCTTTGCCCCCAGAATCCCCTGTTATGAACACATTTAAAACAATTTTCTCCAGCACACAGAGACTCCATGCCTGGACATGGAAAGGAGGTGAGGAAGGAGGGTGGAGGGGATAAGTAAAGGAGGGAAAAGGTGGAGACAGACTTGTCTCAGAATCTTCTGCAACACTCCCAAGTTTGTCACGGGATTTTCCAAGTCCAGTGTTGGGCATGCACCTCAGGGTGCCTCCTTTCACAGTCTACTCGTCCCAGCAATTTTATAGAAATTATTCATTTTGGTCCAATAAAAATAGATGTTTTTCTTTTAGTGATTCATTCTATGAAGCCATTTTCATTGACTTCAAGGATTTTGGAAGAAAATACATTTATCCTTAGCTGATCCTGGTATTTTTCCATGCCTTATAGGAACTTTTCCAAGTCTTTTTTTTTTTCCTATAAAAGCAAAATAAATTATAGGTTGGAGACTCTCTAAAGCCGATTAACTGTAGATGCTTCTAGCTACTTTCTGAGAATCTGGTGCATAGCTTTTCTAATCATAACCGTGCATGAAGGGATACTCCAGAGTGGTGGGCAACTCCTCTCGTGCCAACTTCAGAGATACTCTTGTGAAATAATAAGGTTTGAAACAGGTCATATTTGGAGCTGTATTTTCAGTAGCTGACTATGTTGTGTTTCTGTGGAAATGGAAATTATTTCACCTAATCTCAATATTAGTATCCCATGGGCAGAAGCTCCAGGTTCAAAATGAAAGAGGAATATCATGCTTTGATTAGTGTTTAATTCCCTTTCTTGTGATGTGAAGTCAACGTCTGTGATTTTCTTCAGTGTGATGCTTGGTACTTAATCTGGAGGTGTACCTATGAATAACACTATAATTTTCTGTGTGTAATAAATTTGTGCATAGGCTATCACAGAAAATGAATACTTTTTTTAAGCCCCGTGTGAGCTATGCAATTCACATCTATCATTGGTTAAAAATTCTGTCAAACACTATGCTGAACTAGGAATTATTTTTTTAAGTTGAATGTTGTAGAATATTACTTTAATGTGTGTTACTTTTGCTTATGTTGCATTTGTTTAACTCTGTGAGGCTGTGTTACTTTGCCTGTGTAAAATACCTGATGGTCTAATAAAGAACTGAATGGCCAGTAGTGAAGCAGGAGAAAGGATAGGCGGGGCTGGCAGGCAGAGAGAATATATAGAAGGAGAAATCTGGCAGGAGAAAAGGTAAAGAACTGAGAAGAAGGAGGAAGACATGAGGGGCCAGCCATCCAGCTACACAGCCACACAGCCACACAGCCACACAGCCACACAGCCACACAGCCACACAGCAAGCCACTGAGTAGGAAACAGAGAAAGGTATATGGAATAGAAAAGGAAAAGCCCAGAGGCCAAAGATAGATGGGATAATTTAAAGTTAATAAAAGTTGGGAAGAAATAAGCCAAGCTAAGGCTGGAAATTTATAATTAAAAATAAGCCTCCATGTGTGACTTATTTGGGAGCTAGGTGACACACACCCCAAAAGAGCAAATCCAAACAACAACATTTGGCCATACCAGTGTGGTCCTAGAGTAAAAGAAAAATAACCAACAACAGTTGAATTTGTGTATTTTTAACTAGAACATGGGTAAATTCATGTATTAAATGCATGCTGGGAAGCGGTCTTTAGAGTCTATATATTGTCCAGGGAACATCTTAAATTGGATCCTAAAGGTTGAATAGGTTATTGATCAATAAAGATGATGAGGAGGAAGGTGACAGTAATCAATTATAATGATAGCTAGTATCAAAGGGGCACTTTCTATGGGTGACTCTACTAAGTCACATATTGTGTAACATGTAAGCACCCCTTAATTTGGGCACAAAATAATGGGTTGCTGAAATGTGACTCATGGCTCCTAATCCTGACTTTATCATCTACTGGCTATGTGAACTGTCTTATTCCTTACCACTCCCCCTCCCATTTTAGAGAAATTGGTGTGAATACTTCCCAGTGGTTGAGGGCTAATGGGAAGGGTAACACAGTCTGCCAGAAGCCGATGTGAACAAAGACTCACTGTTAGCTACTACCATTCTCGTTACTGAGTACATGAAGAAACAAAAGCCCAGAGATGCTAAGTAACTTTCTGACAATTAGACAGTGATGTGACGGAAGATTTGCCCTGGTTCCTCTCACTCTGTGGTCAAGATTCCCTACCACTGAGAGGTCTAGGAAGGAGAACTGGTTGGTACCAAGTCTTGGGGATGTTGATGGAGGGAGGAAGGTGGCACCATGAAGAAGTGAACCAACCTGTCTTCATGTGATGCTGAATTTGAGTTTGAACATCTTGGGAGGACCTTTCCTAGAGGTTATCCTTTGCATTAAAGTCTGAAACAAAACACCATAGCATTTCCCTTTGATTTAAACTGTACTCTAATCTGGGGCAACATTATCAATGAGTAAATATGATCTAGACATGCAAATGGTAGACTGGAGAGTTTTCTGAAGAGATCTTAGAGGGTGTTTACACTGAACGCCTTTTTATATGCCTCATTCCAGGCCTCAGAACCATGGATTCCTCTGAGCTCTCTTCTCTCTGGTCTGGATTTGTTTGATTCAAAGATTCTAACTCCACTGAAGTTTACTAAGGCTATAAATAGATATGTAAACCCAGCCAAGGTGATGGAATATTTCATAAGCATAGCAAGAATGCATTCTTCTGATTGGGAAATCAGTGAAGAAAGTCAAATTGCAAAGAGGGATTAGTTGGAAACTCTGAAAGTAGAAAAGTAGGTCATCCCATGGTTCATACAGGGCCAACCTCATGGGGAGGTGATCTGTGCAGTTGTTCAGGTTTCTGTGCCCATACAAGCTTCACACTTGACTTAATCCTCTGCTGCTACCATCTTAAGATTCTTAAAGTATTTGAACGTGAATTCTACAGATTTCTGATGCTCTTGTCCTTAGATGTTATGTCCTCAGCACCTGATCCATGGGCTTAATGATGCGTTACATGATCTGGCATGTAGCTGTCATGTGTTTCACAGCAAATTATCTCTATTGCTGGAACTCGTTTTGTAATCCAGCCAAGTGGATCCCTTCTGTTTCATGGCACTCAAAAGTGGAACTGCAGCTAATACGTCCCACTCAATTCTCCTTTCATTTTCATCTCTAGGCCCATTGACACCCCACCCTGTTAAGTTCAGCTTGTCAGTTCACGATGATGTTGGGTGCACACTGTTAGTTCACTATGTTTATTTACAATTAGATAACTAGTTGTTGATTTAATGGATTATCTAAGTGAAAATTTATGTTTTCTGATTTGGGGGAAGAAGTACCCGCTATGTTACATACATGTTGCAGATCAAATAAATACCCACTTTGAAATTTATGTCAGAATAGGATATTTTGGCAATCAGATTGGTTAATAGAACCAAGGCATTTCCATAAAATAGAGAAATCTGGCTCAAGCCCCCACGGCCATGACCAATTTCATCTAGTCAGCAAAGAAAGACTTGGATGAGAGTTAAGAACCAGGGTCTTAGTCAGTCCTTTCTAGAAGTTTTAATTCTTGGTAATTCAAGGCACTAGGATCTGTTCACCTAGGACAGCTGCAACGGTAAGAGCTGAAGTATGGGAGCTGTTGACGAAGGCAGGCTAAATGTTACTAAATGCCCCACCTCAGGAGACATAAATAACTAACGAAAACAGATCTTTGATCAACTTGAAGGTTTTTTTTTAAATGAATTTTGTGGCCAGCTTTGATTTTGGAGATTGTACTGGTTATGTGAAATTTCAACTTAAATTTACAGAAAATAGTGGCAAACACTAGGATTAGGTCGTCATTGAAATACCAGAATTCTGTCTGTCTATGTCTTCCTTGTAATGCCCTTTATCCATCTGTATTTGTTTAGAATATGAATGTATATTCTGAAAACCAAAGGCCCATCAATCAAACCATTTCCCACCTGCTCTCTCCTAAGAGACTATCAAAGTAGTAAATTAAATGAAACCGACATTGTTTTAGTGCTTGGCCGTCATAAAATATTACTGGTTCCAGGTGAATGCCTGTTTACAAGGGACCTTTGAAGATTTAACAGGGATATTTAGTGAATGGAATACCATGCATGTAATGAAAACATTTACATCACAAACAATATTAAAAGGCAAACCAGCAAAGAAACATAAATTCACAAATATAAAAAGAAGTTTAATAAATGTTTTATATGCATGTTGATATGAAAAATGAAAAAGGATACAGGGTATGGACAGATATTCCACTGCAAAAAAATAAAAATAGCTCATAATTATTTTTAATATCCCTAGTAATCAAACAATTTAACTTTAAAGAAGACATAATTTCATCTTCAAAATGAGTACTGATTGAAAAATGGTATAACTCAATACCACTCAGTACTGGGATGCTATAAAGACAGCCAGAATTTCCATGTGTCTAGGATGGGAAAGTAACTAAATTATCTATGGTATACTTAAATATATTACAAAATATTCAGTCATAAATTCTGTTCATTTTTTACAGATTATAATTAGAGAAGATTACTCATAAGACATTCTAATTGAGAATACCAAAAAAGTCATGACTTACGCAGCATAAAATATGTCATGTTATTATGTGTGTGTGTGTGTGTGTGTGTGTGTGTGTGTGTGTGTGTGTGTGTGTGTGCATCTAAGGAAAATGCAGGAGAGGCCACTCAAATGTCTTTGTGAAGCTTGTTTATTTTTGCTATCTCTGCAGCACTAAGATGCATCTAAACCCCACAATTTTGAGGGGATCGAGAGACTGTGACCTCATATGCTCTTGTCTCTATATTTTTCCTTTTTGCCTAGAAACTATAAAAGTCACAAGTTTCCAAGTTCAGATTTTGCCAAAGAGGCCTTTGGGTCTGACGATATTACCGTGAGGACCAACTTGAGAAAGTCATTGCTGCCAGTGATCACTGGAGCCTGGCTCCAGGGGTCCAGGCCTAATTTCAAAACTGTTCCTCTATTTGCCATAAATATAAACAGTCTATTCCAGCCTTTGATTTAGAACTGAATCATAGTTTCTATACCTGTAGAATGTGTTTTAGAAGCTTCCAGTTTATTACCACCTTTCAGAGCCCACCTGTGTACGAGTGGAGACAGACGCCACTCTGTAACTCCTCCTCTGGGGAGTAATAAGCCACATGTGACTGAAAGAGACAGGGCCCCCGTCTGTTGTCCGCAGGCCCATAACAGGGCCCCATTCCAAATGTGAGTGTGATGCACCCACCATCCTATTTACCAATTAGACTTTTACATGGTCCCAAAGTCAACAGCCATCCCAGCAGGGCCAGCCACCTTAGCCAGTGAAAGGAATGGAGAGCAGTTAGAAGTTAGAGGGAAGTTTAGCTTTACTCACTCACAAGGAGTTCAGCAGCTACACCCACCTGCAATTCCATGTTACCTTTGAAAACATTGGCCTCAAAGACTTGTCACCCATGACATGGAAGGCCTCAGTCCAAATGGAATATGTAAGAGAAGTGCCTCCTCCTCCCCCAGCCAGGCTCCTGCTGACCTTTTGGATCCCCACCAGTTGCCCAGCTGTCGTGAAATGTGAGAGAAGGTAGAACGTCACTGGACCTGGACTCGTCATGGGGCCATTCAGCCAGTACTTGGGCCAATTTGCTAAAAATCTCCATGCTAAAGAGTCAGTTCCCTGACTGACCAATCTGATGAAACACTGGCTCATTTTCAGCACCAACCATTTCCGTCTTTGGAATATGTTCACTGCCTTGGAATATAGGGCTACCTAAAGGACACAGAAAGCTGCCCAAATCTGTGTGCTTGAATACTGGCCCAGGGACAGGTATGCCCACTGCATCTGCCTCAGGCCAGCGCTGACCTCTCCTAGCTAGAATGTTGCTTGTGGTGTGTAGGATATTCATACAGCTCAAGTATATATGAAAGGCTTCTCTTAGATGTGTTTGAGGATGTTGTAAGAATCCATTGTTTTTCTAGCAAGCTATCAAATCATTGTCTTTAGAAGGTTCTGGCTTTCCTATCATTCTCTGTGGAGGTTTATTATCTGAGAGCTGCTAGATTGTCTTAAAAGCAGAGGTTTCTTTCTTTTCCCTTTTACAAAACTGGTTGCTGTATTTGTAGCCAAGTCTCATAAATTAAAATACTTGTCAAAATAAATGAATAGTATGTTTGTTATATTCATGACTTAAAATCACGTTTGATTGCTTACTCATTAATCTGAAAACTTAAGCAATACACTGAGTATTACAGTCATTAGGGAAATACAGCAGAGTCTCCAAACAGCCAGATGTCATGGAGAACACTGCACAGTCGTGCTTGTTTCTAAACTGGGCGTGTGGATGGACAAATTAGTTTTCCAATTTCAAAAGATTTGCCCTGGAAGAAAATCCAATCCATAGATATAATCTATCAGGAAACAGAATTGGGATCATGGTATACTAAGTAGATTTTAGATGGAAAATTGTAAAATGCAATTTCATCTGGAACCTCAAGGATGGACAGAGGCTGTTCTGCCCACATGGTTGTGGGGGTGACCTTTCCTATTCCCAACTGAGTGGAGAGTCAGAACTGAGAGAACTGGTGTCTGCGTGAGAGAGAACAAAGCCAGACAGCCTTGTAGCTGAGGCCTTGTTCTCCCTCTGGGATACAGAGCAAACACTGATCGCTCCTCTGCTTGGGTAGCATTTTTCCCATGCAGGAAGCACTATAGTGGGAGTTGGGAGGATGATGTCTGGTTATGCTTCATTCCATTCTCTCATGTGTAAAGGGCCAGCTGTGCTTCTCGGTGTATTGCATGAATATTAAATGTCTGACTATGGAGAGCCGTCCTAGCCCAGGAGGCACCAAAGGTTACAAAGGCAGGAGCCATGATGTCATCGGCAGAATAGCATCTTCTAGTATGCCTTTGGCTCTGGTCTGACCTTTTCTGCCCACATTCCAAGTTTGGTTTTTGTTTTTTGTTTTTTTCTGTGCACTAACTTGTATTCTCCTAATAGGCTTTGCTTCTGTTTTTAAAATTGCAACTATTCATTAACTTTTTTTAGCGGTGTGATTCATGATTTCAACCTGGTAATCTGTGTTTAGCTAGAAGCAGGTAAATTAAGATCCACATGCTGTGTGACAGGTGGGGATAGAGGCATGGACACAGTGTCACAGGAGTACCAGGGAGTCTGTGGAAGGCTGCCAGTGGGAAATTCTGAACTGTGACCACACTCAGGTCTGATGGTGGGAAGACCAGTTCAGCAATAGAAAAACTATTGTGTCTAAATGTTAGAAGCTAGGACGGAAAGCTGCCAGCCATCAAGGCCCTTCTGCAGAATCGAGTGTCAGGCCTAAGGCAATGCCCCATTTGACTGTAGTGGACCAGTCCCTACACAGAGAACTTAGCCTGAAATTCCACCTTCTCCTAGAGGGATGAGCTCCGCCTGGGCAAAGAGCTTTCCAAGGGATATTCTTCTGAGACAGTGTTTAGTTTAAGTATTGGATTAGCTGGGTAATATAATTCTAGGGTACTCTAGAAAAGACAAAACAAGGCAGCTGTCCATACTGAGGCTGAGTGTTAGTTACATTGTAAATGTATGTGACACCTAATTTATAAGATGCTTTTTCATGTACTGTTTTATCTTCCAATGGTTGATAGAGTGGTTTATTTAGTATAGCCTTTTTCAAATGTGGGTAATATGTGTGCTAGTTAGAAATAATGAAGAAAGTGCCATGCGACTGTATATGTGTGTGACTCTGTGTGTGTGTCTGCCTTTCCAACGCGGCATCATATTTCATGTCTTCATTTCTAATAACTCCCACTTTCTGGAGACCTTCAAAGCCCTTGAGATTGGACAAAATTGAGGCACCCCACTGGGTAAATGGCAAGTAAAGCCACCCGGTGCCTTGGGATCACCTTTGTGAGTTCTCTAGCCTTTTAAACCCAAGTACTTTATCTTCAATTTTCTTGTACGTCTGGTATTATTAATGTATTCAGTTCTGGAGCAGAAGAAATGTTATTACTATGTAAGCAAATACACTGAGTTTTAAATTTTCTGACATTTGCATTGTCCTGGTGGTGCTCAGTTTGAGTCTCGGCTCTGCATCCACACACTCTTTCCATGGCTGTGCCCCCAGCTCCACGTGGATTAAGATTTCATGGCTGCCACTTGACCTTGCTGGGAGCCAGGCTTCCCCTGTGTAGACATGGGTTGTGAATATTGTTTAATAAATGGTGATCTATTTTCAGCAAGGAAGTTAAAAAAAATGCAGTGAAAACAAATTCAGGATTTTCTCATACTTGTCAAGTGGTTACACACCACTTTAAAATTTTACTTCAAGTCATTCAGAGGAAGAATATGATTCAGTTTAATGTGTTTAACATATACCTCACTTCTTAGCAGCTTACTACATAATTAAAGGAGGTAAATGTATTTGGGGTTGAAATATGGATGGCTTTTCAATAGGCATGTTTTTTGTTGTTATGGGACAATTTAAGCAGAAACCTCTTTAAAATGTGATAAGGATGAATAGAGTTCTTAGCACAGCTGAAGAAATCCTGTTACTTTCTTTCGCTTGAAGCTTAAAGCTACAAAGTTTATAAAGGCCCCAATTATGAATTTTTCAGTCTGAGGGGGAAATGGAAATAGGTTTATCTCATTTTCTGAATGCAGATTGACACTCCTGAGAATAAAGCCATTGAGTACTTCTGGGGACACTAAGTCCGATGCTAGTGTCCGGGGATGATGCTAATGGGGACCTGCTCATTTTTCCGATGGAATGTAATGCTTTTAGATGTCAGGGTGCTCTGAAGAAGGACCTATTTTAAAGCTTTGTTTACAGTGGCATCATATCGGCTCTTGTAGGCAGTTGTCGCTTGGTTCTGAGGAGAAGCCTGGATTCAGTGAGAAGCCAGCTGTCTTCAGGTGCCGCTCACAGGCCATACTGCACTTCCTCCATGTGTAATTCCACAGTCTTGCCTAGACTTAATTGCGTGTATTAAAACTTGAGGTGAATGATTCCAACCTTGTGTTGTCAGATCCTGTTCTTTGTCCTGTAATTTTACTCAACAGTTGTGGGCAACATGGAATATGTGAAAAACAGTAAAAAAAAGAATGGCAATATGTTAAGTTCAACAGTTTAACCCAAAGAACTCAATATGGGAAATAAGCCTTTCTTCATATTAGTTCATTAGTTCATTTGACATGTAATTAAAATAGAAGCACACAATTCTCGGCACAATTACTAATAAAAAATGCCTTTATAAGTACAGTTTATTATGCTCTGTGAGCATTTGGTTGGTTCCTTTTTATTCTCTACCCAGGCTAAGGATAATAACATCAGATTATAAAAATGCAGGCTATAAAAGTGACAGAATGCTACAGGTTGACAAGAGAATAAACCACACAATGAATATTGAGGGACTCTGCAGTGAATGCACTAGGTGGCACTTATTGTTAAAATATTGACTCGTCAGCTTAGAAGCTGCAGACCCTGGCAAAGCACTTGGAGTTGCAGCCCCATGGAAGTGGCGGTGGCACAAACCACACAGGCCTGGGTGGAGGAGCAGGGCTGCACCTCTAAGGGCTGTGTGTTCTTGTGGGATGAAAAGTAAGCATGAAAAGAAGACCCCAAATTGCCCATTTGATGTGTTTGATCTTGGCAGTGCCTGTGTTCCTCTGTCAGCTCTGTGATGAAGAGATTAAAGAGAAACAACAAAGCGAATGCAGGGTACGGATAAACAAGTCAAGTGGGACTCAGTCTGCAGGCCAGGGAATGATCTCTGTGTTAGGACAGAAAATTAAATGTAACCACCATTGTGCCTCAGATGCCATGCTAAGCGTTAGCTGCACTGGGAATATTGCCAAGGCGTTAGTATTGTCTCCTCACTCAGAAACACACACACCTTACTGGTTGGTGGGGAGTCAACATCCAACTGGTCAGCATAGACTTTGGGTTCAAATACAAAAGCAGATCTGAGCCCAGGAGAAGATAAGGCCGGAGTGAAATTGCACACGTGGCCCCTTTGAATCAGATCTGTTGTTAAAGGGTGTGTTATAAGTTGTACAAAGTTATTTACATTGATTTGAGTCTTTATGTTTACAATTGTTGACTTTTCCATTTCCTTAATCTTTACAAAGTATAGACAGAGTAAGTAGATGGAAATACTCTCCACACTAAGGTCTCATTGTTTTCTTGGAGAGTCTCAAATATTCATTTTAGAAGTGTCTGGGAAGCAGACACTGTACTTCCCAAAACTAATCCCTAATCTTTAAATTTAGAATAACACTCAGCATTGGCACTTGAAATCCAGCATAAGAACAAGAGTTTACATGTACCATAGCAAGGTTTTCATTTTCTTGTGTTCTTGAGAAGTCATCTACTCCTGGCTCCACAAACAGTGGTACAGAAACAATACAAGCAACCAACTACAGCTTCCGAAGCTGTGTCTTGTGACTCTATGTGAAGTCCTGTATCAAGATGTGAGAAGTCACAAGAATGACAGCAGCAGAAGGATTTTCAACATAGTGACCAAAAATTAAAATCAAACACACGGAATCCAGGCTGTTTCTTGCTGTACCTCTGTGTTGTACCCTGTGACGTCACCATAGCCTTTGTTCTGAACACATCATGTACTACACACGACCTCCAAAGTGGTGTACAGAACACAAGCAAAAGCTGCCTGAAAGCACCTTGTTCACATTCCAGGCATTTCTGTGCTATAGATGGCAATGCTTTTACTGTACATACAAAGTTTTCTGCTTTCCTAAAACCATGATGATTTAACTGTGGAGAAAAATTAGATTAGCTATTTTCTTATTATCATCCAACAGCATTTAAGTATCAGATCAAGCTTTCAGTCAAACCTGAAAAATATTGAAGACACTCTTCATTCAACAAGGTTTAAGGTCTTTACGTAAAAATAAACAAGTTATATCTCATTAGCAAGCTGAATTGCTTCATCCTTAATAAAGCATAAAAGTATATTTATTTCAAAGAATTATATTAAAAATAAATTCCTCTTGCATCACCGGTTAATGCTTGATTTGTATAACTGTTTTATATACCTATGTGCCTGCACAGAAAGCTTCCCATGCAGAAGGGGGTGCCTGTGAAAAAAGATTGGGAAGCCTGCAGTGAACAGCATTTTGATGAAGGAGGCACAGAGTGTGTGATTCCATGATTTTGTAGAACAAAGCTGGTCCTGTGTTTTGAGATGATGGCATGCTATTTCAGCCTGTGTCTCTGCTTGGCCAGATTTGTTCACATTTGTTCTTAGGCTGCTTCGGGTATATGCTGCATGCCTCCACACTGGATGGTATCTTGGAAAACAGTTCTCCAGGGAGTACCTAGGACCAAGCTATTAATGCTGCCTGCCTTACTTTCCACCCTACACATACACACACACACACACACACACACACACACACACACACAAATATATATATATATATATATATACACACACACACACACACATATATATGTATATATGGGGTATGTATGTATATATGTATGTACGCATGACAAGAAATAAGAAAATACACATATATTTGTTTAAACTATGTTTATGGGACAGCAAAGTGAGTTTGTGCACAAAAGGTAAAGGACTGTGCCCTGCAAACCTGCTAACCTGAGTTCAAGCCATAGAAGCTATGTGAAAGATGAAAGGAGAGAATTGATTCCACAAAGCTGTCCTTTGATCTCTACAAAAGCCACATAGAACATATGCACACATGTGCTCCCCCCACATTGTTTAAGAAATTTAAAATATTTTTAAATTTTGAATTTGAATATATCAATTTAAAATTGATATATTAGATTTCAGCATATATTGTGTCTTATCATTCACTCCTTTTTATTCAGCAAACACATATTTCCCTCATATTTATTACTCTAACTCAAGAAGGTCAGACCATCTAAAACAGAAAAAAAAGCACTGTCCTCTTGAAGTTTCAATTCTGATAAAGTGAGGATAGACAGTTAAGAAGTGAGAGAGATGAGAAAAGATAAAACACTGAGGATGTGCTGAAAACTCTAAGGAAGTAATAAACGGTGGACCACAGGGAGTAGTGGGATGCTGAAATGTAGTGTGCCAGCAAACCCTGGCGTTTGAGTAGAGATGTGGAGACTTCACAGTGAGGTTCATAAGATGCAGTGGGTAACTTTCTCAGGAAGACAGCTTAGAACAGCCACTGAGACAGGTACAAAGATACTAGTCTAGCTGCCTAGAGTCCTGGGGATGAAAAAAAGCAACTCAAACATGTGATCAGAAGTGTAACAGACCCTACCACCTCAGAGGCCATAGAAAGAGTGTGGAATTTCATCCATGTGAGGGGAGAGGGTATTATAGACACCTGAACATGAACATAGGACAGGCATGATCTCAGATTTTTTTTTGCAAGATTGTCATTAATGCTGAGTTGAGTATTTGGTCCACTGAAGGGACGATGTATAGGTAGAAACAGACCAGCAATAAGGCTGCTGCAGAAACCACTTTGGAACTAGATCCAAATTGGTGGCAGCAAGGGTGGTTAGAATTTGTCAAAACCTGGTGAAATTTTCAGATGTGTTGAAAAAATGAGCATGTGTGGCTGTAGGAGAGGAATAAAGGTGAAGAAATACTACACAGCTTTTGGCATGACCAATTGCCTTTAATTTTGATATAAAGGAGTATACAAGGAATTTTGAAAGATTTGCTGTACGGTTTTAGAGATAATGCCCAGTTGTTCACATAGTCCTGAAGCTTGGTCAGAAAGTCTGATAAATGTAGAATTGATTTGCCTGTTCTCAAACCAAAACAGGTGAAGTCATAACGGACTAGAGACCCTTAGCATTTTCAGAGATCAGGTAATAAAGAGGGATTGTGGAGGGACATGCAATTGAAGACCTAGAGAGGTGAAGGAGAAGCCTAGGCAGTCTTGTGTTCTGGAAGGTACATGAGGAGAAGACACCAAGGATGACAAAGTGCTCAGTGGTGTCCTAAACTCAAGGCGGGAGGTGGCATTAGCTTCTGCTACCAGGAGATGCTTTTGGCTTTGACAAGAGCAGATTCAATGAGCCAGAGCCTGTTCAGAGTCTCAAGGTTTGCCTTAGAGACAGTCAAGAAATGGCATTGTGCCTGTTTTCATGAATGGGTCCTGAGAAGGCTTTTATTTTTGTTGGATAGGCAAATTAGTAGCCTTTCTGTATACTGACCTTCCTATGTGTATCTGGAAATTAGATGGCTAAATACAGAAATATGTGAGGACAGAAGCTTAGGTTGTAATCAAGCCATGTGAACAGATCCCGTGGGTTTAGGGGAGTTTGGAAATGTCATGGCTACACTTGGTAGCATGAGAACAATGGCATCCCAGAAGGCGAACAGAAGGCATTCCAGCTGATCAGCTGAGTAGAGGGAAGATACCAAGTCAGATAGTTCTCATGTGCACTTTACAGTTTGGGTAACAGTAGCCTCTAAAGTATCATGTCAAAATTTAGATATGATTCTTTCTTTCATGTCCTCCTTGCTGCTCTTGGAAGAGGTAACTCTGTGGTTTAAGGGGAGGATGCAGAAAGCCTCTCCCATGTACTAGATGCTTTGAAACCAGCCTATGTTTTGTGGATAGAACAGCATGGTCATTTGTATTATTCACTGTACCTCTGTAACAAGGTCTCCCTGTAACTCTGCTACCTAGTAATGTGGGTGTCTTGATGAATCAAGTCATTTAGTTAACAAGGACCTCCAGAGTGTGACTTCAATGACTCACCAGTTTGGAAGCAAGTCAGGATATGAGTCCATTCTGTCCAGGAGTAGACTTTGTTTCATCCAGTGATCCCAGGCTCTGCTGTGAGAAAGCCTGAAAACCACGAGACTGGGTGACAGAGTATGTGATTGATTAACTGAAGAGATCATTTGATGTGGGAATCAACCAGGCCCCATAATCACCTACAAAACAGCCATATAATGGTTTATCTTAAAATAATGGAATTTATGGTTTTGTTTTGTTTTTGTTTTCTAAGAACATAAGATCCCCATTCCCAAATTAGAGCAGTTCTATAATGCATCATCTCTTTCCATAGTTTTCATTTTGAGGAAATGTTATAGTCTGTGCTAAAATTCTGGACTGAAAGCTGAAGAAAATGATTGATTCCATCACCAGATGCCATTTGGTCCATAACTGTGGGAAACAGAATCTCCAAACAACAGTGTTTTCCCATTAGATGTGTGGGTGTTATACTGTCACTGCACTTTCTGTAACGTTTTGTGGATACAATGTATAGACAATAGTAAAGTTTTTATAGAATAAATATATCTAATGATTTAACTTATGAATTATCAAATTTAAAATTTATATTTCTGAGTGCTGTTCTTTTTTCTCTGTCTCCAATATTTTAAAGTGGATAGATGAAACTGAGAGTTTAGGATGAAGGAAGTAAGAAAAATAAGATACCATTTCTATGTAAAGCTGTTCAATGTACCAATTCAATATTCTGCTGCTTAGTTGATGGGTATATCATAATGAACATTCAGAATATATGTGAATTCACAATATGCAAAGTTGAAATCATAATTATGGCATAGAAGTAATAAAGAAAATGATTTAACCACATTTTAAAATTGATTTTATTTTCTAAGATTGAACGTGTAAAACCTTTCATTTTAGCCAGATGATTAGAAAGATCTAGTTTTGCCGATTATTTTTATAGTAGAATAATCTTTCATTATTAATCTGCTTAAGTCTTATCTCAAGTCAGTTCATCAATGCTAGCAATTAAAGATAGAAAATGCATGTGCTCAATTTCAAGAATTAAAAATAATGCCTTGGGAGTAAGCATTTCTTTTCTGTGGTGAATGGATTGTTGGGTTTTCCAATTAAAGAAGTCTCCATACTGGAAATGAGTAGTCAATTATGAAAATTATTTTTGAATAGCCAATTTACATATCCGTAATTGTGTTCATTTCTTTTGAAAGGCTATGTTGGAGTTTACAGTATTTTGATTGGTTACCCCTGCATTTGTGTTATTAATACTATTGCCAACAAGATTCCCCAATGAATGGGCTTTGAGTGCCTTTCTGGATATGACTGAATCATAAGTAAACTTGCTTTTTAATGAATGAAAACTATCCAAAGAGTTACTAGCAATTTTCAAAATTAGTTAGACTGTACTTCTTTGGACTGACAGTAGCATCCATGAACTGCCTCCTGAATTCACATTTGGTCTTTTCTACCTTAGCCATTGAGGAAGATTTGAAATTCCTCTATTGGAGTGCAGCCTCCAAACCCAAACTATAGTCACACAGCAGGTCTGCCTTAAGTGTCCTACAGTGCCATAGCCTCATGTGATTAGTAGAAAAATTAAATCAAATTTTTCATAGAATATGACATTTCAGTTTTTTATATTAAAGATATGCAAATACATTAAATGAGTAAAAAGGTATGAAAGTCATGTATAAAAATGGGACACCTGTATATATGATGAACATATATTATTTGTAGCGATTAATTTTCTTATGTTTGCAAGTATGTGTGGATTTAGATTGTGTCTAGAAATATGTGTCATGAGGAAATGCTATACCCCTTTGTGACCTGAATGTACACTTCTATAATGTATTCTCTTGTTCATCTTTTCTCTATAATGTATTCTCTTGTTCATCATTTGTATATTGAGCTTTTCATTTTGCACCCTGTGAGTGAATAACTTATTAGAAAAAGTTGCAAGTGTGTACAGTTCAGTGGTAGAACCCTTGCCTAGCGTATGTGAAAGTGTAAGTTCAATCCTTCACAGGAGAGACACACACAGAGATTGATAGACAGACAGACTCACATGATAAGACAGATTGATGAGGAGAGAAGGTAAGAGGTAGCCATATCATTCCTTTAACAAGAGCTGGCCCAAACTGAATATTTCAGGACCAGACAAACCAGAGCAAATCCCTCATCATGCTCTGCTGCTGTGACGGCAGAGGTCATATTATTGAAGATTTCAGCATCTTAGCATAGTAAGACTTGAGATGTTTTTAAGGCGACATTTGCTTTAAGACCAAGTAAAGATTACAATACTAGACACAGTGTCCCTGCGATAAGCATGTCCCACAAATTAATTAGTGTTGTTGGACTCGTTTGCAGCTCATTGCTGTGTTTGATGAACAAGAGCCACTCCAGAAGATTGAGAGCCCCAGTGGAAACTCCATGGATCGGCAGAGCCCAGATGCTTTCGAGACAGAAGTGGCTGCTCAGCTGGCTGCGTTTAAACCACTCGGCGGGGGAATCGTAGTGACCCCGTCTGCTCTGAAGTTAGGTAGGTGGATTGTGCTGTTGACACCATCCGTTTGGTTGCAAATGGCATCAGCTTACTAACTTCCTTCTCTGTGAAGCTCATCATATTAATATGGTTCTCTATAAAACACATCTGGCTTCCCCTCTCTCTAAATTATATTTCTATGGCTCTCCACTGCTGCTGGAGCTCATGTAAAGAGATACAGTTTTTATCTTGAACTCAGAGTGACTCCCACTTGCATGCCCTTGAAGGATCACACGGAAGCAGACTGTAAGTGATGAAGTTTGCCTGTATCCTGGAAGCATCTCTGTTTTTGTAAAGTTCACCGCTTGGGAAAAGCTAAGGGTTACCAAGGAACCCACACTAGAAATAAGGTTCTCTTTCTCTCTTAGGCATCCTGTTTTTCTTCCTATATATATCTTAGACATTGGAGGAAACAGTTGGGGAGTTAGTTTTGGAATTTGAATTTGCCTGCTGATTTATTCAGAAAAAGAACAGTTTACCTGGTGATTTTGCTCAGAATTCTTTTTCTTAATATTTGTTTTGAACATATAGGAAGTGAAAATAAACATTCTTCTAAAGTTTTTTTTTTTTTATCAAGTACTACTTCTAACATATCTATTTTTCCTGATACTTCTTAGAGATAAATTTGGGTCAGTTTAATAGCATGTCATTTTTGACAGCCTACTAATGTGCGAGTGTTTGAAATCAGTGTTATTTGGGTAGATCATGAAGACAACATTATGAGACCGCTCCTTATTCTGGATAGAGCTAAATTTGACCTCATTCTCTGGTAGAAGGACAGACACAGTCCCCACTTCTCAAAAAGAATCTGCTTTTTCTTGGAGAAGAACATGCACTTAGAATTGTGACAGTTTGTCTGGTAAGGATAGGCAGATAAAGACACTTGCTGTCAATCACACGGACCATAGGTCTATCCCTGGGACCCACAAGGTAGAAGGAGAGAACCAACTATGTTAGTTGCCTGCTGACTTCCACCGGTATACCTAGGTATGCATGAAATAGTACACACACACACACACACACACACACACACACACACACACACTAAATCGAAACATTTAAATTGTAAAACTTATACATATCTCTTTTTGCCCCTCATTTGAAATTCAACATTTACTATTGTCCACCATGATGGTGTATGTCTTTAATCCCAGGACTCAGGAGTCAGAGGCAGACAGATGTCTGTGAGATCAAGGCCACTCTGGTCTACTTTAGTAAGTTCCAAGACAGCCAAAGCTACATAGTGAGATACTGTCTCAAAATAAATAAACAAATGAACAAATAAATAAATAAAATTACTGTTTATTATATATATGGGCAAACCATATAACCCTGTTTTGTCTCAGATTTCTGAAAAGCATTTGTAGTATCCCTTTTAAAACAAACCAGAAGGGAATTAATGACCTACGGTCTTACATTTTCCTGCATTTTGGAATCAGGCTAACAAAGCAGTCTGCTAGAACATAGATGGCAAAGGGCTGGTTGGCGGCTTCTCCTCTTCTGGAGCCAGGCTCGTGGCTTCAGCAACCTTGCAGCCCCATCGTTCATTTGCATAATGGATGCCTTTTTATCCATTATGCAAATGGTATGAGAGGAAAATTAGGCAATAAGGGAAGACGAAAGGAGAAAATTGCTCTTGCTTGTTTTAATATTCTATTTATAAGCAAGTGCTGTGAGCTTCAAAAGGCTGCGACTCGTGGTATCCCTGCCTCTGGAAACTTGTTTTCACCTTTCACTTACGGGCTTTTGCAGGGAGGAAAGTTTGTTTGTCTTCTGCTTTTTCTTGGCTTCTTTTGCTGGACCATCTGATCAAAAGAGTGATGCTGAATCCAAGAAGAACCACCTCAAATTCTCCTCCTTGCAAAATAGATTTTGTTTGTATTTTTAAAAGATTTATTATTTTATTTTTATTTGTGTACACGTGTGTGTATGTGTGTATGTGTACACACCCATGCACATGCATGTGTGTGGATTACATGGAGGGCTAGAATAGGAGGGTCAATTTCTTAGAGCTGTCGGTACAAGCAGTTGTGGGTCACTGGACATGGATGTTGGAGACCAAACTCAGGTCCACTAGAGTGTACTCTCTTCCTCACTGAACTATCTCTTCAACCCCTCTTATTTGAGACTGATTTTGTGTCTATTCAGTAGGACTACATATCAGACCCTGACATAAAGAGACTACATGGAATGACTTCATCCCTCACTCCTTTATTGGTCCTTACTCCTTGAATGTTAGCTATCGTGTTTTAATATTCTCTTTTTCAAGAGATTTGGAGTTGGGGCAGAGAAGCTTAGTAGCTCATTCAAATCATGTATTGATCAGGCGTCAAAGTCAGGATGTGAACTCTTGCTGGCTCAAGTGTTAGGAACCATTTCACTCTACGATACTGTTCATAGAAATACTGATAAAACTTTCTTGGACTTTGCTTTGTGAATGTAAACCAAATCCCAGAGAGGGCCAAACATCTAGGTCTACACATCCACTTCATTTAGTCAGGTAGATGAACTGATGACAGGAGATAGCATTCATGTTGCTTGTTTCTGTAACAAAGCCACTAACAGGAGTACCAGGCAATGGGTCACAGTGAATTTATACTTAGGAAGCTGAGGTCACCAAATTCATGAAGCGTGTTCTCTCCTTCCTTCTTTTCATTTAGGTCTGCACCCCAGATCTATTAGGTGGTACCACCCACGTTCAGAGTGGGTCTTTCCTCCTCAGGTAAACAACTCAAAGGCACATCTAAACATGTGTCCTCTAGGTGACTCCGAATCTGGTCAAGGTGACAATGAAGATCGACCATCATACATAGCTTCTTAATTGGACCAAATTTAGCAAGATGATTGTCTTTCTAATACTTGCTTTTACTTACAAAAACCCTTGGGGTTTTATTCTGGTAGACAAGTTAAAGAAATGTATAACGCATTCAGTTCTGTGTCTGCCCATCTGCTGTGCTATTACTGTTCTCACAACAGGGGCTGGTCATATACTGCCTCAGGATGGAACTGGCTTGGCCATGGCTCTTCTGGGGTGTGACCTTGGTATGTTGTGAAGCATACCCCGTGCTCCTGCTTATATCACCACAGGGAGGGGGTGTCTGAAGAGGAATAGTTTTTCTGTTCCAGCAATTCATCATGAAGGATGCTTAGACATGAAGAATGCCAACCACTGAGCCCTAGGCCTTCATGGCCTCTTGTCAAGTAGCTTTGTTGCTGATCACCTTTCATGGTTGCTTAACCTGTCTACAGTCACCAAGAACTATCTGCCATTTAGTAATTTCCTTGAAATGTTAATGTCTTTGTGTTCAAATTTTGCTCACTTTTCCTCACTTCATCTCTGTTTATCTGATAAAATGTGCTAATTCTGTCTAATCTTAAATGCTATTTTTCTGTAAAGCTTTGTCTAAATCTTTAAGACAGTGTTATATACAGTATTATAAGCAGGTAACTTCCAGTTATCCAACCAATGATAATATCCCCCAACCTAAAAATGTTTGCAATTCCATATCTTATAAACTAATTATATATATATATATATATATATATATATATATATATATTTGTATGTTTATATTTAATTTGCAAGCAAAGTTTTAAACCAAGGGGCAATAACATAATTCCAACCCCATTTATCTAAATTATTTCTACCATGAATTTTCTAATAGATTCTCTAATGACTAAGTGACTGGCCCAGACTCAGTTCTAACAAATTATTATCATCTTCTATTATACATCCTCGAAATTGCTAACACAACAGTCTATTTAAGAGAAGAAATCTGTTGGCTGAAACAACAGCTAGAATTGTGGAGAGCTATATTCGTAGAATCCATTTGGACCTCGAAATTACCTTGTTCAAGACTTTTCCCCATGCCCTCTAGAGCCCTTTAGTACTTCTAATGATAGTTCAGTGATTTGATGAGGGGTTGATCCTAATTAGCAACAACATTGTTGGTTGCTTACATTCTGGATGGGGTTGGATTCATGATCAATCTCAGAACAAGTAGGATAGATATAACCAGCAGGTTCAATAGTAGCTCATACTCACAGGAGTTTGGTTAATAGACAGCAAGTGGAGGGCAGATGCTTCCTAGAAGTCTCATAGCAAGGATACTCACCTTTACTCTCGGGAATCATGCACTCTTGGAATGAATTTTATAAATATAGTCTTAGAATTAACAGTTGTCTGGGTGATTGACACCACTTTACAAATGAATATGTGAAAACATCAATTCGTTGTGTGCTCTGGTGTTGAATGACTAGTTGGTTAAAAACTGCAATTAGACTACTATTTTGCTTCTCTAGCACCGTGCTCCCTCAATTGCATGATATTTTTGATGAATTGTATATTTCAATTATCCATGCCCCTTCAATACTAGATGTGATAATAGTAACACTTCACATCCTTTTGGAATTGAGATAAAGTATAAATTAATAAACAGATACTATGAATAATTGTAAACCAAAAGCTAATAAAGGAAACAAGACTAGAGAATTGAGGTTCCTCAAGTTTCTTTTAAATCCCATAAATTGCTGGCTATTTGTTGTCGTTCTCTCACTTCATATAGGCAGTATGCGTGCATGTACATGTGGTCTTACAGCAAACCAGTATGCTAATGGAATCCCTGTGATACTTTTTTCTTCAATGTGGATATCTCTGCACCTTCGCTGATATTTCAGGTCTCTCCATATAAGGTCAGATGGGCAGATTTTACTTTGAAGTTTGGCTGAATAAGAGTCCTCTACCTTTTCTATGTCTATTCCTCATGTTGCCGTTTTGATCAACGGTACCTGATTCTCTGTTCTCCAAAATGCATTACGTGGCTATCACCAAAAGTTGACATAATCCTTGTCACTTGAGAACAAGTGAAATGGAACTGGTCCAAGTCCCTGAAGTTTTTGTTTCGGAGTTCCAGATGTGTGTCCTAAGCCATGTAATTTATCTCTGTGGGGATTACATCTTCCCACACAAAAATAGACAAGGAGGCTCCATTTGGATTGAAGATTCAGAGTAAAGGGAACCCAGATTACTCGCTGGTATATAACCATCACCCACAGCTTTCTCCTCCATAAACTGAGCCTTGGTTTTGCTCCCATGGGATGTGAGAGTCTCAGGAATAGATCACTCATACCTAGCGGAGTTTGAAGCCAGCTCTTTGCTCCTGTCACTTTCCATCTCATGACCCCAATTAGTTAGGAGATTCGTTGTGTGTCTTTTGATAATTTTCTCAGTACTTGATTGAAATTTGCTATTTGGGGTTCAAGCTTACATGAGAAGATATTCCTTTAGTTATAAGTATTTTAAGAGTGCAATTTAAATAGTGTTTCAGGATTAAAAGGATTTTGGATTTGGCTGTTGCCACTCCTGTGATCAGTGTTACCTAGATGTAAAGCTAACTGATTAAAGTTGAGAGTTGAAATGATATTAGTTTTATTTTATCTGTATTAAACTTTGAAGATGATGTGCTGTCTGTTGCAAGTCAGCCTCATTTCTGAGACCTGAAAGGTGCCTCAAAGGCTTTATTGTTTCCATGTGTGTTGTGCTTCTTCAAAACAGAAATGGAAATTATGATTATATGCTTGCTATAATAGAATTATTTTCAAAACACTCATTTCTCTCCTCTTTGTTTTTTTTCAGTAGTTCTCAGAAAACATTGTGTAGCCCTGGATTATTGTTGGAAATCACTACCATTTTCTATCTGAGTTTGAATAATTCAGGACATAAAGGCAACATATGGGAACATTTTTCTCAGTTCTTAAGGAAACCAAATCCCTTTATGGCCCTGATCTCGGGAAAACACACGAAGAGGGAAGCTTATTCCTTTAATTAGGCTGTAGTGTGTAAGTAGCTGCTGTGCCCATAATGTGACTTTAAGTCTTGGCATCTGATCCTAGACAAACACAACTCACACCACACACATAGCAGAACTAAAGCTCACGGTTGGCTTGTGTTCCTGACGGAGCCTTTGAATCCCCACTACAAAGCACGTAAGCCTTCGAGGGCTCCTTGTTGCTGGACGCTCTCTCCTGCATGCTGGAAACCCAGGCTTAAAATTACCACAGAATTTGCTTGGGTGAATCCATAAGTCATAATTTGGTCATTGAGTTCCATCCTATTTGTTTCCTTTGAGGCTGATTATTCAAAAGTTAGCAGCCATAGAAGAGCATTTCTTTCTTTTCTTTCTTCTTCCCTGAGAGCCTGGTGTTCCCCCCCACCCCCCCTCCCCCGTGCAGGCCAGATGAATGATGCTGTAATTAGCTATGGTGACCTTGCTAGGCTATCATCCATCAGTCATGGCCACATAGTCAACAAAATGTATGCTGCTTTCTAGTCCGATGGTAACTAAATCAGGACTAAGGAGTTGACAGCCTGTCTAACTTATTCTGGGGGCCATTCTTCTTTTACTATTGTTATTTTGGTTTTTATTTTAGTTTTTGTTTTCAGAGTTGATGAAATGTTGCCCTGAGGGTGTGTGTGTGTGGAAATAACAGGTTATTCACTAAATATCTAAAATGTTTGCTGGAAAACTAGTCAATTGAAAGAATAAAATCAATACTAGGGCAACCTAATCCTGAGAAATATTTAACACCAATTACTGCACAGTAGTAATTTTGTTTATATTCAGCTAAGTGCAAGCTGAATACTTTGAATGTGACTTATACTCTGAATGTGCAATTGAAAATATTGGTAATATTGCTGCCACTCAT
The DNA here is from genome assembly GCF_049852395.1 of Peromyscus maniculatus bairdii. Taxonomy (NCBI): domain Eukaryota; kingdom Metazoa; phylum Chordata; class Mammalia; order Rodentia; family Cricetidae; genus Peromyscus; species Peromyscus maniculatus. Next base: position 52,227,656 of record NC_134864.1, on the reverse strand, counting down.
AGAGGAATATTGGGTGTGTTCTGACTTCTGCCCAAGCTTAGTTAATATCTCTTTAGAAACTTAACATGACGAGGTTTGCACAGAAACAGCCTTTATTCTTATAAATGGGTTTTAAATAAGATGTTATTTATTAAATGATATAATGGTACACTTTGGGAAAATTTATGACCACCATCTTAATTTCACTTTTTGTCTATTTTTATATTCATTTTGACATATTTTAGTCTCGTTTCAACTTTCATTTTTTAGTTATCCTTTGTCTCTTTTCTTAATTTTGTACGATATACCCAATGCTTTCATTTAATGCCAAAAGGATATTAAGTTTTTTTATACCCTAAATGGAAAGTTATTAGTATAAGGTTTACATTTAACCAAAAATGCAAGAGAACACACACACACACACACACACACACACACAGAGAGAGAGAGAGAGAGAGAGAGAGAGAGAGAGAGAGAGAGAGAGAGAGAGAGAGAGAGAGAGAGAAGCTTTCATTCTTGGCCTCTTCTAGCTGTATTTTCTAAGTTGATTATGTGACCTCTAAGAAAACAGTTTGCCATCTCCCCTTTGGCCTCTTCCCAATGCTGGACCCACACTGAGCTGGAGCCTGCAGGTCCTCTAATAAACAAGCACAATGAAAGGTCACCTTTCCTACTGTTCGCTTGATATTAGACCCCTGGGTTTTTAAGCCTCTTTTGCAGATTGCTTTTAATAGGAAGGGCAGCGAAGCCACATTTGCAGAGGCCTGGTCCCCAGGTAGTGGGAATATCCTCAGTGATGCTGTCAGATTCAGCTTTGGGGAGCAGCCTGGACCAATGGTAAAAGGGATTTGTGATTTGTATTTTTAATGAAAGGAAGACATACCAAAAGAAAGTCCATCCCTAAGACTGCTTGCTCTACCTCCCTTCGCCACAGCCCCCAGTCTCGGTTCTTGGGACCAGCACTTCAGCCCCCCCGCTCTATTTTAGATATCATGAGGTAACCAAGACCTCGCAGACAGTGTTTTCCTTTGCTTAAGGAGCCTGTGTTTAGCTTGTCAATTACAATACGCTGCAAATTAACTTGTTAAATAGTACTTACCTACATCAAACATTTCTTAATAATATGACTCAGATTTTGAACCTAACTTTTGTAGATGTGTATTTATAATTTTCTTATTACCCCTAGTCAAAGTTATCATAATTTTCCTGATTTTCTTCTGCCATTTAAATTTGAAGAATTTTGCTGAAAATTCTATATATGGTAAAGCTTTTGTACTGACCATTACCACTTTCCCCATATTTGTGCACGTGTGTGTGTGTGTGTGTGTGTGTGTGTGTGTGTGTGTGCAATTCTTTTTTCCTTTCTGCCCAGATGGGCAAAGATTAAAAAAAAACAAAACCCACTAATTTAATTATTTACAGAAGATCCATCTTAAGGACAAGTCACTCAGAGTTGGACACGCTTTCATGACTGTCCTGGGACTTTTTCATTTGCTTTGTCTGATAAAGCCATATGATGAATTATGCTTCAGTATGTACACATGGGCTTATTTCCTTTCATGCCCTACTAGAAATTTTTCTGAAATCCTGATTAGGCCCAATGAAAGAAAGAACTCCTGAGACAGCTTGATCTGTTCATACTCACATCCACAGCGAGAAGAATGAAAGCCTCTGCTGAGCCATGGCTGCGTGAGCACAGCTATCTCTCTTTTGTTTACACTTCTAATGTTGAGTCAAAGCCAGGCCCCCCTAGCCATCACCACCATACCTTGTCAGTTTGCCTTTGGAACCACGTATCCGTATTATGGTACACAAAACAGTAGCTCTGAACCTGTTTAGGCCTAGGCTTAATGAGATCATTATACTAGCTATCAGAAAATATAAATACCTTTCAAAGTGTCCGAACAAATTCTGTTTACCAATCTGTGTGACTGTGAGATGATACAAATTCCTCAAACTGCTCTACAGATGGAAGAAATTTAGGACTCTGTTTCCATGTATGAAATTAGAGGAAAGGAAAGATGTGGTACATTTTATTTTCTTTTGTTTACATGGACTACTTAGCTATGGTTACTTAATGCAGATGATCAATGAACCTGAGTAGGCATTTTGTGTTGCCCCAACTCATGCAGAATTATAATACTTCTATTTGGGCTAGTAGGTAATGTTGTCTAAGAGACTCTCTGACTTTAATGGCCACGTTCTAAAACCTACAGGGAGAAATGGTGTCTCCATGTCTTTTTTTTTTTTCTTTTCTTTTTTTTGTGTAACTTGTCCTTTTAAAAAAATGGCATCGCTGCACCAAGCTGGATGGTTTTGCTGTCATCTGCTGCTGTAAAACTATGACGATCAATTAAACCTCACTTGTGTTTGTAAAATAAATAGACTTTCTACCCCAGAGATATGAAAGCATGAGACAAACTCCTTCCTTTAGTCACAGTTCAGGAATAATGTCCTTTGACCTCATGTGTTTAGTTTGGTGTTACAATCAACTGCCCTTGTAGTCAGGGGTTCAACATCTGCACAGCCAACATCTGCTCTTTGGAGAAGGCTGGGCTGAAGAATATAAGTATGGAAATCAGTATATTGGTGTCCATGCTTTTAAAAAAAATGGTGGCATGCCTGTCACTGGCTTCAGTTAATCAATAATTATTTATTGATGTCTCGGTAGATGAAAAGCATTATGCAAGGCTACCAGAGGAATATAAAATAACACAAGCCATGAACTCCTTCCCCAGCAGCTCGCAATCTCTTTGACAGAAAATAAATTACTGTGTGATTCTCTTAGCTTGGTTACAATTCCATTTTTATAATTTGCTGCTGTTCTAATAGAGAGGCTACAATTACCAAACCTCACACTTGAAAAAGACTTTGTTTTGCAAACTAGTTTGAATACTCACAAGCTCCTCACAATACCTGCTATTAGTCATGAGCGTTGTCTCCCCACAGCTCGGTTAATTGTTGGTCTTGTATCTGACTCTCAGCCTCTAGTGAGGAGGTAACACTAGGAAAACATGTTTCCAGTCTGTATGTGATTCTTGTCTTCCAGTTTGGACAGTGGGTGTCCTTAAAGCAGTTAAAAACACCTTAGAACCCACATCTTCCCACCAGAGCCGACAATGTCCGCTGCTGCCCAAGGAGCTCTCCCAGGATTGAATGGGTTGATGGATGACTATCTCTCTCTGTCCACGTATCCATCCATCCTTCTCCCTGAAGACAGACGCACCAGGCAGATGTGCTCTTTTATGTCTAAGCAGTGACTTTGGAGACCACGCAGCTCCACTGGTGAACTCAGCAGGCACACCCTTCATGAGAATTACTTGTGCCTGAACAGAAAGAAGTCTGAGACCCACTCTTTCCTTCCTCCTCAGTGAGGATTTCCTAAATTACTGACTGGCTTTTTCCTCTCCAAGGCTTTATGATACCTAACCCTAATTTCTTTGTGGGATGTGGTTATATTTTCATCTGTGCTGGAATGTGGTGATCTTTTATTTGTGCTTTAATAAATAAAGTTTTCCTGGAGATCAGAGGAAATAGCAAGCCATTTTAAATAAACAAAGAATTTAGACAGTGGTAGCACATGCCCTTAATCCTATCACTTAGCAGGCAGGATCTCTGTGTGTTCAAGGCCACACTAGGAAACAGAGCCAGGCATGGTGACACACGCCTTTAATCCCAGTACCAACCATAGAGTTCTGGAGGCCTGTACAGACAGGAAGTGACAGAGCTAGCCAGGAAGAGGAAGTGATGTAGCTAGACAGAGTACAAATCAGATAGCAGAACAGCAAGACATACAAGCCTGGGTAGACCGGAAGTTGCTCTCTTTGGAAGCTGCAGTGTTGGTGAGGTAAGGTTGTCTGGTGGTTTTCCTTATTTGCCTGATCTCTCTAAGGCTTTCACCCCTATATTTGGTCCATGTTTTTTATTTAGTAAGACCATTTAGAGAGTTGTCTACAGTGAGACACAGACATGTTGAAGTAAATTCATTTTCAGGCCCCAACTTCTTCTGATTCAAAGTATCCTTCTCTAGGTTTTACATTACAGTAAATGTGATTGCCCCATGTATAAAACTCATCACATTTACAGCTGAAGAGAATCATCATGGAATATGAAAAAAAATAAGTTTTGTGCCTTTTCTGCTGTCTGAAACAATCATCCCTTTCCAGAATTTGTCAAGGGTGAGGGACCCAGCTCATTGGGTAACGCCGGCTGTGCAGGCATGGGGACTTGGGGTTGGGTGTCAAGAATCAACATAAAGCAGTTGCCTGTAACCAACACTCCAGGGCTGTGACGGGAGGGGAAGACAGGAGAATCCCCAGAAGCCTGGGCCACACTAACCTGGCATATGCAATGCCGGCAAGAGACCCTGTTGCAAACAAGGAGAAAGGTGATGGTTCATTTCCTTCTGACCTGCACAAGTGTGCCATGGCACACGTGTGCCCATTCTCATAAACAAACATGCACACATAGACACCAGCATCTTACATCTACAAAGACCTTTGCAAGAATTGATTTTTTTCCAGAATACCTTTCTTGACTGCCTTATTGTCCTATTTTAAAAATAATGTTTAGCATGTGTTTGCTAGTTCTCACTGAGCAGATATCATACTGCTCTGCCATTTCAGAAAGGCAAAGATCCTGGGTGTTAGGGAAGATTCTTTTTTATAATTCACATCTCTGCAAAAATCGCTATTTTCTCCCTCAGAAGCCAAAATAATGTACTCCATTTCCCATCTCAGACATTAATGAAACAGTAAGGAATAGAGAAGTATGGAAATTATATTGCATATTTACTCCACAGCAGTATGGCATTAGAATTAAGATCACAGGCCCTGAAGCAAGTCTGATTAAATATGAATCTGCCACCTCCAAGCTGTGTGACTTCAGGGAAGTTACTTAACCTCACTGTGTCTCCTACCTCAGTTATAATACAGGAATGACAGTGAGCTGGATGTATTGGTATGAGCCACAAGTGAGTGCTTTTGTACGTACACTTAGACTGGAGCATTTCAGGTAACCAGTAGCATAAACTATTAAACACTGATATTTTCATCAAATTTATTAGGTTATTTTGAATGAAAGTATTGAATCTCTTTTTTATACACAGATCTTTTCGTCGTATCCTGTTTTTATTTTGTTTTGTTTCTCATTTCCTGTTTTTAACTTTCCACCCATGAAACCATATTCAATTTTCATAAATATATATTCTGGTCCTCTATCTCTTCCTTTAAACCACGAATTTAAATCTTTTGTATGCCTTTTCTTGAAGCACATGTGATAAGTGATAAAGTGGTTTATTGAAGGCAGAACAGTGACCAGAACCTTACTCGGTGTTATGGCTGCTGGTATGACAGTTGCTGGTTTTGTGCCCTCCCTTCCTGCATGTGTTTAGAGATTTGCAGTGGAATGATTGCTGGGATCCTTTTGATCTCTGTTGAACTCCAATATTTACCCGAATGTTCTTCTCATCCTGATTTAGCATGCACTTTGTAAGAATTTTCCTTCACTGCTAAAGTATGTGCATGCTCTTTTTGAGTACCTTTATAGAAAGAAACAATACTTTTTTTTTATTACCTTAAACTAATTGAAACTAGCTATCCATATTGTTTAAATGTTAATCTTCTCCATTGAAAGATAAAGATTAATAAAATACAGATTTTTTGTGCGGCGTGTTCACACTCAGTACATCGTGTCTTCTATTGTTTCCTTCTAACTGAGAGAATGCATGGATGGTGTTTATATTCACAATGCACTAGCATAGTAGGGCTGATCCCTAAGTAAAATAGCTGTATATCAAGGTGGCACTATCTTGATGGAATAGTTCTTTCTTGCTTCCTGAAAGAATTCTTTGCTTCCTTCTCTAGCTAGAAGACCATATTAGCAAGCTTAAAACAAGTATGGTTATGGCCAGCTCTGAACATAACTATAGAGTTCCCCCAAACCCACTCCGTGTTCAGGAACCCCAAAGAGTAGCATTTCTCAGCTGCCAATGCACATGGATGCTGGCTTCCCAGATGCCTAGCAACTCTATTTAATGCTGTGTCAACAAATTGTCCTGCAGTATTCTGGAAATGCCAGCTCTTATTTCACACTGATACCAACTTTACACCAGGACACAGAGTAGTCAAGGTCAAGCTACAAGATTTTAATTAATTGTGTAGAAAACTCCTTAAAACATTTTCCAATTATGTATTTTGAAATAAAAACTATGTAGTGCAACTAAATGATAAAAAAAAAACAATCAGTTATTTTTCAAATCTACAAATTTACTTGGGGACTTAAATTAGTACAGAATTAACAAGACAGGAATTGGTTGCTGCATAAGAGAAAAATCAATCTTTTTTTTATAAATTATAATATATTCTGTGTGACTTGTATTTCTCTTTGTTTGATTATACTTGAGGGGAGAATTCTAGATTGCCTATGTCCAAAGAGGAGAATGGATATAATTACCAAAATGTAAAAACAAACTGAAAATATTTCTCTAAGTTATACAGATAATTGGAGTAGTTTTTTTGTCATGTTTTGCTTAGATTATTTGGATAATTGCCTTCATTTTCCACCTGATTTAGTGTAAGTAGACACAGCTTGAATTTTTTTTCAGGAGCTGTTACAGATATTTTCTTAGTGGAGTCATTCAAACCCATTCAAATGATTGATCTTGCAATACTTTGGTATAGCCAATGCAAATAGAATTGTTTACCTGGTAGTTGGGCCTGATGTATTTCAGACATGATGTAAGAATTTCTCCATTTGGTAGCTGCATTCTGAAATAATTTTTGATTGTTAAACCCTGAACAAATATGGTTGTTTCCCTTTAGTTACAATTATAAAGTTGTTTAACTTTAGTTATCATTCACTGATAACTAAATTTGGAGTGATTAACACTCCAAATTTTAAATTGAAGCCTTAGTAAACAATGCTCATGAATGTTGTATTGGTTACTTTTCTTATCACCATGATCAAATATCTGACATAAGCTGCTTAAGGAATGACCAGTTTATTTAGATTTGTAGTATGAAAAGACTTAGTTCACATGTCCGAGAAGGCATGGAGGCAGGGTTTTGGTTGCATTGCATCTGCAATCAGGAATCGGAGAGAGATGAATGCAGGTGCTTGCTGAGCTTTCTCTTGGGCACTGTCCCTACCTTCCTCCTTATTCAGTCTCAGCCATAGAGCATGGAGTGTTAGCACTCTGGTTAGGGAAGGTCCCCTCTTATCAGTTCAGCTTCTCTCGAAATGCATTCTCAGGCATGCCCAGAAGCATGTCTTCCTGGAGAATCTGAATCCAGTCAAGAGGGCGATGAGTACTGACCAGTTTGTGTATGTCAGCTTGGGAAGGGAGAGCACACTAAGGGAAGAGAGAGTTTCCCTTAAAGAAACTGTACTGTCACATTATCCAATTCAATGAATGGATTCAGTTCATAATTCAGAGAGAATTATTTAACTAATGTGAAGAAAAATTTAAAGTGTTGTATTATGTAACTAAACCAAAGTTACCCAGAAATTCAAGATTTGAGAAAAATTTCATTGCATTCGCAACCTAGTAGTTAAATTGGCAAAAAAAAAAAAATAAAAAAAATAAAAAGCTATATTTCTTTTTTAAAAGACCTGACTTGCATTATTTGACAAGTATTAATAGATTTTCGTTAAACATATTCATAATAGTCAGGATTTTTCAATTTTCTCATTTGTCAATTGAAAATAATTAACATACTTTTCATATGTGCAGATGAGTTCATTCTACTACTTTATCACTGAAAATTTTAGAGTTTTATATTGATGTTGAAATTGACTTTAAAAGCAGGTGGCACACGAGGGGAATTGGGCAAAATGGCTTCATGGAATTTTAAAGTAACAGCAATCATGGCCAAGGTTCCTAGGAGCATACTTTCATTTCTGTATTTAATACCAATGACATTGATATTAAAGGTAAATTTTCATGTTCTAGATAAGCTGTAACAGGATGTTAGTGGATGTTGTAAATCATAGGTTATGTGGAGAAGCAGTTAATTTAGCATGAGGGAATGCCCTGGGCCTGGGGTTTGGAAGAGGTACCCTCTTCTCTTGCAAGACACAAATATTGTGATTAGAAAGAAAGGGACTATTTGAATACTGCCTGTGGGAGCCCACAATCCTGCCCTCCTCCCATTCTCAGTGCTCAGATAAAGAGGTCATGATATGGATCTGTCATTCTAGAGCCTCGAGTGGCTACTGAGCTTATGTGGGGCTGAAGGAGTGTATGGGGGGCTTGGAGAAGTCATCTTCTCTTCCCACTGGTGATAACTGCACACTGTCTGGATTCACCACTCAGCTGAGACCACTGTCTGCAGCCCACCCGTGACCGTGTTGTAGGCCACCGGGGCAAGAACCGCTCCGGCTTCGTCTTTCCCTCTCGTCTTTTCTGTTTCTTCCATCGCAGTCTCCTTCCCACTTTCTCTTAGTTCCTTCTTTTTTTTCTCCACTTTTCTCCCTTTTACCGTCTTTCTACTTTTCTGCCTCTGAATTCTTTCCCTTTAGAGACCAAACTACAAAATTACTTACCTGCTGATGCTCGTCTTTCTGAGAAATGGATTCTGTGTTATGTTGGCTCGAGATTGAAAGCTTAAGTGATGGATATCAAAAGGAAGGGGTTTTTGTGCCATAGATGAATTTTTCAAAAACAAGTAATGAACATAGAATGCATACAATTACAACCCTATAAGACATGTGTAGTTCACTGAGATGTGACCAGGAAAAAAAAATGAACTTTTGTGTTATTGCCCTGATAGGCATAAGCATGGCTAGATTTTGTCCAAATGGTCAGAGGATCTTGCTTTAGCTGTGCTGAGCAGCCAACTCTCGGCCTGGCCTCAGTAGCCACAAACACTCCTGTGCCAATGTAATTATATATGAAGTCACTTGATAGCCTTGCCAACAAGCAGAAACACCTGACAAGGGGTTTGAAACTGATGAAGGACACTAGGAGTTGATTGGTCCAGTTTGAGTAGCAGAGTACTTAACTCAGGATCTCTACAGGGGGTGTCAGGCCTGCTACATCTGCTGCCTGTGGAGGTGGCTTCTTTTGGTCAATCAAATAGAGTTTCCCATAGCTCCCTTACTTTGCCAGGTGTCAATGCTGACTGAAAGGATGCCTAACAGCCTACGTGGAATTAAGTCCACCCAGTGTTCCACAAGTACATGGGTAATAAACGATTCAGAATAAACTGCTGAATCATCCTTCCTTAAACCAAATCTATGGAACTAGGAAATGTTATGGACAGAGCAAATCCACCCTCTGTGTGATTCATCTCAGCATTGGCAACTATTAATTTGTAATAATCATCACTTTCCCTCCTATAAATCACAGCCTGGCCTTGAGCTTTCCAATCAAGTTTTGCAATACATCACATTAAATGTAAAGGCCAGTAGGGCAGCCCCTCCGTTGATGCCATTTCTTTTTGGAGGGCTCAGTAAGATCTTTCCTAGGAAGAAACCACCCAACAATTAGCTATTATCTTAAGCACATTTATATTTCTGAAGCATGCAAGTGATCGCATTTTGGGTGGGTCAATTAGCACTGTGACATGATTCTTACATTACCTGGGTGAAGATGCCTCTGCATTTCTCAGTGTGTTCTGGGGAGGTTTAAAAATCCAGACAAAAATCTCCTAATAAGATAGCAGCTAGAAGAATCATTGTGATCTGAGTGACCTTTTCAAGGGATAATTTGACAGACACTTGATGGACAGCATTCTCCCATCTCTCAGCCAACCTTTTATCTCCTTGCCATAAAATGAAGGAATAAAAATTTAACTCGGGAGATAAGATTCTCAATAGTCATTTGTTGCATATCTCCCTCAGTGCAGTCCCTTAAAATTTGAAAGCTCTTTCTTTTCAAGGTATTTTCATTACCTGGAGAAAACGTTTTCTTTAGGGAGATATTCTAAAACAATAGTACAGGTGCTGAATCAAATTTCCCAGGTGTGTAAGGGACTCTCTAAGGTTGCTTAATACCACTGGATTGTTGTAGTAAATGGCACTCTTGTGTCCTATAAGACACAACTCTACTTTCAAAGGTGCCTTTCCTTATACTAAGAGAGTAGCTTCCATGTTGACAAAAATGTGGACTATGAGGCACCCAGTTAAAATATCCTGAGAAAAAAAAGTAAAATTAAAAGCACTTACTGGTGAAATGAAGGCAATCAATTTGCAAATAAATGTGTTTTTACAATGTAGCCCTGGGGTGACATGCAAATTCAGAAGACTAATATTTTCTCTGGGAAAAGGGTATTTTCTCTTGAAATCTGAAAATGCCACCAGAATGAAATGTTTGTTGATTAGTAACAGATATACTTTCATTAAGAATATTTTTGTGGTATTAACTTTTTCAAAACATGAAAAGATTTTATGCAGTTCAGTGACATAAATTATAAGGGTGTACATGTTTGTTGATGTGTTTCTCAAAGTGTTTACTTTCTAGAAACTTTGTTGCTGAGCTTTGGGACATTGTCATTTTTGAATGCCATTCTGTGTTTGTCCCCTGGTAGAGTGCATGGTATATAGTGATGAGTCAATAAATATTCGCTTAATGCATGTATGAATGCATTGAACTAAAAATAACCCCACATGGATTTTCATCTATTTCTTTACAAATTCTCTCAGGTATTTTACACAGAGGTCTTTTGGTTTGGTCTTTTCAGATTGGAACTCCATTTTATGTCACAACTTTTTATGCAACACCACATATTAAATATATGTCAGAAAATTTAGATGTATTATCTGTCAGCTCACATGGGGAAGTGGTTTCATGCCATTTTTTTTTCTGAGAGTTCACTATGTTGCTCCAGCTGACAAGCAGAATCCAGCTGACATGTAAAGCCTAAAAAGGATTGTTGAAGTATAAAGGAAGATTCCAGTGAGCAGCACTTAGAGGAGAGATTGTCATAAAGAGGGAAGGAGTGGGAGGGATAGAGCACTGTGAGCTCAAATCAGGGTCTGTCATCTCTCAGAGGACATGGAACAGGGTCTGTTATCTCTCAGGGGACATGGGACAGGGTCTGTCATCTCTCAGAGGACATAGAGCAGGATCTATCATCTCTCAGAGTCTTTGCTAAAATTGCACACTGGGTATGAAGACCACCAGTCATGTGAGCATCTTTTCCCAACACCTTTTGTTGTGGAATATTATTTTAAGATATGTTTCATTCATTTATGCTGTGTAATATTTAGTGATGCAAAGATGTGTTGCATTCTTTTATGTTGCATTTGTTCAATTCTGGAAAGATGTCTTACTTTGCCTGTCTAAAACACCTGATTGATCTGATAAAGAACTAAATGGCCAATAGCTAGGCAGGAAAGAGAAAAATGTGGGACTGGTAGACAGAGAGAATAAATAGGAGGAAAAAATCTAGAGGAAAGAGTGAGGAGCAAGTAAGGAGAGGAGGATGCCAGAGGCTAGCCACACAGCCACACAGCCAGCCACAGAGGAAGAAGGAAGGAAAGATATATAGAATAAAGAAAGGTAAAAAGCCCAGAGGCTAAATGTAGTTAAAGAGAAATGGGATAGTTTGTTAGAAAAGCAGACTAGAAATAAGCCAAGCTAAGGCTGGGCATTTATAAGTAAGAATAAAACTCCACGTATTTATTTGAGAGCTGGGTGGCAAGCCCCCAAAGAATTAAAAAAAAAAAAAAACTACAACCCTTGTCAGCAAGGACATCACAATTGCCTTTTAAGTCCCAGGTGTGCCTTTTGCCAACCTCTGTATCATTTTCCCTAGGAAAGCAATTCCTTCGCCTTTCTTTATAAGTTTGCCATCTAGTATTGTATTTCTGAGGATTATATAGTTTCTGGTTTAATGGCATTTATTTGAATCTTAAGAACTGAATCGTATATTACAGAAATTCTTTTAGAAGAGACTTTGCCTCCATATTACCCTATCATATGTTGCTGGCACTCAAGCGTTTCACTGCTGTGTAGTTTTATGGTTTACTGGAGATGTGCATTCATGTTGCTTCCAAGGTTTTGGCTTGTATGCAGTGTTGATTTGTGTTAGTCAATTTACTAATGCTACAACAAAGATTCCTAATACAAACAAGTTAAAAGATGGAAGTTTTACTTTACCTTGTATTGTCATTCCATGGGCCACTACTCAATTACTACTGGACCTGGATTGAGGCAGAATGTTATGTTGTATGGCACATGATGGAACAAAGCTACTGCATCATTATAGCCACTGAAGAGAAAGCTAGGCATCTGGGGACAAGAACAAAATGCATCCTTAAGGCCACAGTCATCTACTCCCTCCATTGGAAGTCCATTTCTAATGCTTCATCAACTCCCAACAGGTTCGCAATAGAAGGTGACCAAAACACATTAGCAGGTGGTCTTGGTGGAAAAAGGTTAGATATGAGTCATAATATTTATAAACTTTTCCTCCCTATACTCTGGTAACATTTTTAACAGTTTTCTCTAAGAGATAATCCTAGGAATGAAACCATTGTTTCATAGAATATCTTTCTTTTCAAATGTATTAGATAGTGTAAAAATTGCTTCTCACTGTAATTTTACTAATTTTTTAAAACCAGTAAGTGTAAAATAGAATTCCAGTTGTTCTACATGGTCAGCAAAACTTAATGTAGCTATATTTTAAATTTTTGCCACTTTATAGATATGAAATATTTCATTGTGCTTGGGCTTCCGCATAGTAAATGTAGTCATTGACCATGCAGATTGGCCCATCTGTGGCGTGCTGGTAAGACTCTTGCCCTCCTTTGTACTTTCCCTTCCTGATTTATAGGAATTCTTTCCATGTTTGAAATATTAACTATTTGTGGTTAGCATATATTGCACGTATCTTCTCCGGCTTGGTGATTTATCATTCTGCTCCTATCTATCTTTCTATGAACAGGGATTCTTGGCTACAGTAGACTCAAACTTACAGGGTTTTTTTTTTTATGTTTGGGAATTTTAGACCTTGCCAGAGGTAATAAATTCTTCTTTTAGATAGAAGTTTTATAATTTGGGGCTGGAGCTGTTATTCAACTGTTAGAATGATATCCTAGAATACACAGAATTTTGGTTTCAGGCCCCAGGGATGCATAGACCAGGACATGGTGGTACTCACCTACTCCTACCACTGTGGAGTCAGAAGCAGGAGGGTGGGGCATTCAAAGTCACATTCAGCTGGATGGTGGATTTGAAACCATCCTGAGATACAGGAGACTCTGTCTCTAAAAAGCATATTATAACTTTATCTCTTTAAAATTTTGATTTTACTCATGGGCTTGGGGGGTACAATATTTCCTCCATAAGAGACGGTTACTTCCAGGTACCATTAATTATGAAGTCTTGTTTCTTCACCGGTTCACAGAGCTATTTCTGTCAAATTCAAATTTCTTAATATTTCTGTGTCTGTTTCTGGATGCTCTAAATTATTTCATTTGTCATTCTGTCTCTTCCCATGCTAATGCTCTGCTCACTTAATTACTGCAACTCTGTAATAGTCCGTGGTATCTGTCACCGCAGGTCCCCTCTGCTGTTTATCTTCTTTAGGAACGCTTGGGTTATTCTTCGCCCTTTGTTCTTCCACTTAAATTTTAGAACTGGCCTGTTGAAATTGATGGAGACGGAAGTGAATCTATATTTCCCTGGGACAGTGACATCCTTATAATACTAAATCTTCATATCAAGGACATGTCTCCACTTCTTCTCTTCTTTCATCTTCAATAAAGGTTGAGAGTCTCTGCATAAACAACTTGTACTCATTTGGTTTATTTCTGAGTTCCTGATTTTTATTGCCATTACTGACAATACTTAGTTTGATTGTCTTCATTGCTGGCATATGGAAATCAGTGTGCACGTGTGTGTGTGTGTGTGTGTGTGTGTGTGTGTGTGTGAGAGAGAGAGAGAGAGAGAGAGAGAGAGAGAGAGAGAGAGAGAGAGAGAGAGAGAGAGCGCTCACGTGCACTGGGGACTACTCTCAGGCCTTCATACATGTTAGGTAAGTGCTCTACCACTGGCCTTCCCTTCATCCATAGCTCTTATTTGGTTGTTTTTAAAGGTTTATTTTTTTATGTGTCTGTTTTACCTGCATATATGTTTGTACACCGCATTCATGCAGTACTCATGGGGGGCCAGCAGAAAGAAGGAAATCTTCTGAAGCTGGAGTTACAGTGAGCAGTGAGCCCCCAGGTGGGGGCTGAGAACTGAACCCGGGTCCTCAGCGAGAGCCACAAATGCGCTTACTGCTGAGCCATCTCTCCAGACCCAAACACACAAAATTTTAAGGCATAAAATTTCCCGAAGATAGTTTAAACTTGGATAATTTTATTGAGTAAAAACTAGGGATTTTATATGAATATTCAGACCATATATGATTGTTTACTTAAGCCTTTCAAATTATTTTTTATTAATCCCTATAGCTATCTTTCTTGCCTTAGGATGCTAAGAGCTGCAGTGTAAAATAGAGATAGTGATGCTAATATTCTCATCATCTCAGTAAGAATCTGCTCAACTTTCCCACTTCTGTTGTGATTTTGCTGTGTATTGATATATAACATGTATTTTATACCTGTATGTTACTTTGATATTTATGTTACATTACTTGCAATATGGTTATGTAAAGTGCAACACATTGAAATATTATTAGTATCTTATGATCCAAGTCAAGGTTGAAAAGGTGAGTGGATTCTCCTTTTCCTGTGAGGATTTTGAATGAGATCACTTGCTGTCTCCCCTCCCTCTCAAGAACTGGCAGTCTTAACCTGGTGAGGCAAGAAGAGAAGTTCAAGGATCAATTAAGAAATGCCAGAAGGCTCTTCAGGCTGGCGAAGTTTCTCTTAGTTCCTAGTCACTAGAATTTTTTTGACATGAATGAAAAATTGTTGCTTTATATTATTATCCCTATACCCCTTGAGATGACTAAATTGTTTTTCTGTTTTCACCTATTAATATGATACTTTAATTATTTTTTTCAACTTTATACAAAACTTGTGTTCTTAGGTAATGCCCAATTGTCAATAAAGTGTTGCATTTTTAAGCATCGCTGGACTCATTTTGTTGGTACTTTCGTTCCCTGGGGCTTGGTCTCTGGAGTTTGGGGGATTTTGTTGTTGTTGTTGTTTGGGATTATTCAATAATGCCGGTGTTGAGCCGTGACTAGTCTAGTTGGCAGTTTTTCCATCTGCCTTGTGAGGTTAGCTCTCGCGTGTAGCATAATCAGAAGTATGGTCAGGACTGTAGTCATCTTTCCTACCTAGACGGATATCTCATTCATAAGTTATACGTGGTGCAGTGCATCTTGATTAGCACATTGCAAGAGCCTTTCCGGTCCTGAAATGGGATTGTTCTAGCACCTACACTCCTTTGGTCGCATCATTTTTTTTTTTTTTTATTTTACAATACTATTCAGTTCTACATAACAGCCACAGCTTACCTTGTTCTCTCCCTTCCTGCCCCCCTCCCCTTCTCCCCAGCCCACTCCCCATTCCCACCTCCTCCAGATCAAGGTTTCCCCGAGGACTAAGATCGACCTGATAGACTCAATCCAGGCAGGTCCAGTCCCCTCCTCCCAGATTGAGCCAAGTGTCCCTGCATAAGTCCCAGGTTTCAAACAGCTATCTCATGCAGCGAGCCCAGGACCTGGTACCACTGCCTAGTTGCCTCCCAAACAGATCAAGCCAATCGACTGTCTCACCTATTCAGAGGGCCTGATCCAGTTGGGGGACCCTCAGCCTTTGGTTCATAGTTCATGTGTTTCCATTTGTTTGGCTATTTGTCCCTGTGCTTTTTCCAATCGTGGTCTCAACAATTCTTGCTCATATTCAATGCAATCCCCATCAAAATACCAACACAATTCTTCACAGACCTGGACAGAATAATACTCAACTTCATATGGAAAAACAAAAAACCCAGGATAGCCAAAAGAATCCTGTATAATAAAACAACCTCTGGAAGCATCACAATCCCTGACTTCAAGCTCTACTATAGAGCTACAGTAATAAAAAACAGCTTGGTATTGGCATAAAAACCGACATGTGGACCAATGGAATCGAAGTGAAGACCCTGACATTAACCCACACACCTATGAACATATAATTTTTGACAAAGAAGCCAAAAGTGTACAATGGAAAAAAGAAAGTATCTTCAACAAATGGTGCTGGTATAACTGGATATCAACGTGTAGAAAGCTGCAAATAGATCCACACCTGTCACCGTGCACAAAACTTAAGTCCAAGTGGATCAAGGACCTCAACATAAATCCAGCTACTCTGAACCTGTTAGAAGAGAAAGTAGGAAGTAGTCTTGAACACATTGGCATAGGAGATCACTTCCTAAATATAACACCAGTAGCACAGACACTGAGACAAACAATCAATCAATGGGATCTCTTGAAACTGAGAAGCTTTTGTAGAGCAAAGGATATGGTCAACAAGGCAAAGTGACAGCCTACAGAATGGGAAAAGATCTTCACCAACCCCACATCTGACAAAGGACTGATATCCAGAATATATAAGGAACTCAAGAAATTAGACATCAAAAGACCAACAGTCCAATTGAGAAATGGGATATAGAACTAAACAGAGAATTCTCAACAGAGGAAACTCAAATGGCTGAAAGACATTTTAGTCGCATCATATTTTAAAATGCTGGAGAACCACAGGGGTGGAGAGGATGGCTGATGTTGCCCTGTCAAGGAGAAGGATCCGCAGAAATGTGACTGTTTCCCATGATGCTGTGCTTTCAGAAGTGAATTCAAGGAATGTTTTTCCCATAGTATGTACAAAGTAATTTGCTACAGAATGTACAAAGAGATGATTGAGAATTGATTTTTGAATTTTGAAGCTGTTCTTTTCATCTCCCCTAATAGGACCAACTGCGCCACACCTGTTCTCTCCACTGGAGATGAGAACTGTTTCCTGTGATGTTTAAACTTCATTCCAGAGTCCCATTTCCACTGATAGCCACGGTCCTCTCCTCCTATACATTTGAGTGCTCTTCTTAATTGCTATACTATTCACAAGGAGGCCTGTGGAAGAGAAGTATTCTCAGCTGAAGGATGGCATCGTAAGAGATAAAGATAAAGTGGTATTGAGAACTACCCAATTTATTTCAGTGAACTCAATATATCTTCAAGGCACAGGGCACATGGTACATTTACCTGAACTTTTAGAGTGATATGGTAAACATTTGGTATGCATTCGGGATCAGAGAAACTTCCAAGTTCTATTGTCGTCACAGAACAGTGTTTGGGAATTTTTTTTTCTGTTTGCTTACAGGTTACAAGGAAAGTATACATTTTGAGCTCTGTCTACAGCTTTGCAGAATGCTTATCAATGAGAAATACAGGTGATGCTCCGATCACAGTACTTTCCATTGCTTCTTGTGCCTTTGTGGAAACACAGCCATCCTGTGGTCATTACTGAAACTCTAACTGAACAATATCATATAAACCACTGTCTGAGGAGAGCAGATGCCACAGGTAGAAGAGTTATAGGAAGTGTAATATTGGGGTTGGGGATTTAGCTCAGTGGTAGAATGCTTGCTTAGCAAGCACGAGACCCTAGGTTCAGTCCTCAGCTCTGAAAAAAAAAAGTGTAATATTAACAATACCGCCTCACAGCTTGGTTCTCACGGCATGAGGTTTGTGACATTGGGTTTTCAGAATGCCCATGGCCTTGGGTTTTAGAGCGTCTGAGTGTGCTTGAGTGTCACACACAGAAGTTGTTGCTGATGTTAGTTAAACGTGTCTCATCTTTGGTGGAGTAGGTGATGTGGTTCATGTAAGAGGATTAACTTCACTTTCTCTGTTCTTACTCAATTAGATTTCCTAAAATTTCCATGTGTGTTCTATTACATAAGCTTGGATGTCTGAGGACTTGACACTGTGGTCTCCCATGTAAAACCTTTTAAAAAGATGGATAAAATAGTCAACTTACAAAAATGTACATTTTTTTTTTTTTTTTTTTGGTTTTTCGAGACAGGGTTTCTCTGTGTAGCTTTGCGCCTTTCCTGGAACTCACTTGGTAGCCCAGGCTGGCCTTGAACTCACAGAGATCCGCCTGGCTCTGCCTCCCAAGTGCTGGGATTAAAGGCGTGCGCCACCACCGCCCGGCTAAAAATGTACATTTTTATAGTCAAACACATAAAACATATTTGAGAAACTTTGGTGTTTCCATGGTCAGATTTTACACAGTTGCTTCATTCAAACTTATTTCATTTATTGGTGCTGACTGCATTATCCTATAATCACAGGAGTTTATTTTTTTCCTCTTCTTTTCCCCTTTTCCTTTGCACTGATTGCCTGAGCCTCTCATTCATACTTCTAGCCAACACTGGGATACTGACTTCACAGAGCTCTGCATGATGCTGTCATCAGAGGGTGTTTCTTCCTTGAATCATCATCCTATGCAAAACTATAGGCATGCGAGGTTTGGTTTCGTTCTCAGCATATGGCTGTGGTTTCTGCTTTGTCCTGCTGCTTCTTACACAACTTCACAGATGCTCACTGGCAGCCATGAGAGCAAAGTCCGGTGCAATAACTGTGCCAGCCATTTTTTGTCTTTTGCATCATTAATCTATAATTGAGTTTAGGTTGGCTGAACCTCCATGTATTGATGACAAAATGCAAAGGAACTCTTTTCCTTTTTGTACACTCCATTGCAGATCCAGGTAACTCAGTGAAGCAGTGATCCCATGGTAACTCTGATCTAGGGAGACAGGCATTCTTATTTGGCTGTCCTGGACCAATCACTCTGGATGGTGTTACCTAAGCTATTCAACACTTCAGCTCAGAAGTACACCGTGTAGTTTTGGTGTTCACCTCTATGGTAATGACTTTTTGCAGAGGGGGACAGAGTAATGGAATTTATTTTGTGAACCATAGTTTAAACATGTTAAATTGGAACATTCATGGCTTTTTATTTATTTTAGCATACACACACACACACACACACACACACACACACACACACACACACATATATTATAAGGCTGGTGGGGTACCAGTAATATTATACTCCATATAATATATAATTGTATAATATTTGTTATATAAAGTATATAATATAATAATTATATGATATAATATATAATCCATTTAATATTTAAAACATGTTAAGCACATCTCATGCCTCATACACATATTATGTTTTAGAACAAGAACATTTGAAAGCTTCCCTTCTAGCTTTTTGAGATAGGCAGGATATTATTGTTACCAACAGCGCCTATCCTGTCAAACAGCCTATCAGAACTTCTTACTTATAGCTAACTATAACTTAGTAGATGATAGTTTGAATGGGAACTTGACACAACATAGAATCACCTGGAAAGACAGACACGGTGAGGGATTGTATATATTGGTTTGACCTGTGGACATGTCTATGTGGGACTTTCTTATATGGTTTAATTAATGTGGAAGAACAAAGCCCAGCATTGGCAGTACCATCCCTTAGGCAGGAGTATGTAAGAGGAGAAATAACAAGCTCAGCAAGTCAGCATGCATTCATGTCATTACGTTCGTTGACTGTGGGTGTGATGTGACCAGCTGCTTGACATTCCTGCCTCAACTTCCCCATAATGATGGACTACATAGAACTGTAAAATGAAATCAACCCATTTCCCCACCAAATTGTTTTTGTTAATGTATTTTGTCACAGGAACAGTAATGAGAGAAGTCTTGATTGTTGAGTAATGACTTGAATAATACTCTACTGTATTTCACATCTAGTAATTAATAAAAAACAAGGTAAAAAATGAAAACCAGAATGAATTAAATTTTAATTGGACCCCTTCTCGGATGAAGTTTCATAAGAAACCTTGAGAACTTTCCCATAACAAGAATAGTTTTACCCCTGTCCCTGAAATAGGAGCTATTAGTAACACTCATATTTCTCCTGTGAGGATTTTAAAAACCAAACTGCCCATTGGAGCCCCGTAGATCTTTTAATATCACATGGCAGACAATGTCTATAAGGTGGAAGTGTATGTTCCTAACCAAGGTACCAAATAAGTCTTTCTCTCAAGCAGCCCTGCCCTCCTCCACCTTGCTATCTCTAAAGTATATTTAATGAATAAGGTCTAAACCCCCAAATAGGTCATAGCCAGACTCAGACATCTCAGACAGGCCACATCATTGAATGTCCCTGGCCCCATGCTGTTTTCCAGCTGTGTGCCTTCAATTTTTTTTTTATATATATTAAACATGCTCAATCTTCACTCACTTCCTATTCCTTCTCCCACTTACCCAGATTCCTCTGCTAGTGGCTGCTTTATCTGTGGGTGAACAATTCATTTTCTCTTAGTCAGGGTCTATTTTTATGCCCTTGAGTCTTCTCTGTTGACCACAGCAATGATAGGTTGACCCACTTCTTATCTCCTGTCATACTCACCTCAGTGACCATCTCCTAACTCCCATCCTCTTTAGTCCCAGTACTTTCCTTCTCAATCTTGTGAAATAATGTAAATGCATTGTCATGCACCCCTGCAGTCCCAACGGGCTAACATTAGGGTGTTGAAGGGGCTGTCAATATTTAGAGGCTCTGGGGGAGATCTTGTCTTCTTGCCTTTCCCATCTTGTAGACACGACTGGTGTTCCTTGGACTTGGGCCCCTTCCGTCTTCAAATGCAGGAGTAGTTGCTGGAGCCATTCTCCTGAAGTACCACTCTGTTATTGGCTCTGCGTCCTTCCTCTTTCCCATTTAAGTTAAGGACTCCTGGGTTAGAGCGCTTTGGATACATATATATAATCTACGACACTCTTCCTTTCTTAGGGCCAGCTGAGTAGAAACCTTCATTTTATCTGCCACGTAACAGCATATTCACAGGCTCTGGGGATCAAGATTTGGGTGGTAGGGGCAATGCAATTCTGCCTCCCACAGTGGATTCCAGGCCATCAATGTCAACTCTCTGTTCCACCTCTAACGTTAGCCCCCTTGTTTTCTCATATTTTCCCCCACACAGTGCTGCACAGGCCTCCTTGCTGCTGCTTACGAATGCCTCACATACCCTTTGGCTTTGTCAGAGACCCACATCACTATCTCACCCACCATCAATGTATTGCTCCATGAACTCTCTCCTAGCCACATTAAAAACTGCCATTTCTACTCTGTTTTCAGGAGCACTCACCCACAGTCAACAGTGTATGTATGTTGTTTTATGTACAAGTTCCTGAAAAGCTCAACTTTCCATTTGGTTTACTTTTTGTGGCATCCCCAATACCTTGACTATTGTTTAGCACATAGTATACTCTCCATAAATATTTGTGGAAGGGATGCATTTTTGAGAGAGTTATAATTGCCATTTAATAAACAGTATCTTTTTCTTGTATCCATCAAATCTTTCCCAAGCCTTCATCATGTGACCATGTTGTATAGCATAACTTGTTTATCCGGGTCTTTTAAGGTGACTAGTTTGAGAAATAGCTTCTGGTAGACCAACAGTATACATCAAAAAGAATATCCAAACTGGAGGCCTAGCAGGGAGGCATGAGACTTTCTCATTTTATCATCTATACTGGACTTCAGAAACAGAGTAAGGAGAATCCTATGTAGTTTCTCAGAGATGCTCACTCGGGGTTTGAACACTGAAAAAGCTATATCCTTATTAAACCCAGGATGTCACTGTTTTTCCTCTTGGAGTGCCCCCCTTCAGGGCTTCAGCCCTGAGGGCTCTTTTGTTCTTCTCATGGCAAAAGCTGGGACAGAGAGTATTTAATCGCATCCATATTGTCAGTGGGAATGATGAGAAATATCGTATATGTTCCTTTCTGGTCTCCAGCTTGTGCAGTAGCTCTCCCTCTGAGTAAGAAAATTGAAGAGAGAGGATTTGAGAAGCTGGGTGTTATTATTTCTTAAAAAAGATTGCGTTATAAAAGTAAATGAAATCTATATTTTATCATTTCAATTCAGGCCCTAAGCATGCACAGTAGTTACCTTTCATGAAATGGTCTTTCAGTAATGCTGTTTCAGTGGGCTCTGTAATGAAGCTTGGATTTGCATCGCTATTCTGAGAACTTTCTGACAATGCTGAGGTAATATGAAGGCAGAGGGAAATGAACTGAACTGATGGGCATGCATGTCCATTGTGAGAGATGGTAAGTTGCCAAGGCAATGTCACAGCCATAATAGTTGCATAAATTAAATTAAGATACATGTGGCAAATAAATAGCACACTTCTCTTTATTATCACTCCAGAGTCGTGAGGGCAACTCTTAGGATTAAAACTAGAAATTAGATAGTGGGTACCTCAGCTGGGATGAGATGTACCGTTCTTGGGTTCAGCCAGAGTGCCCTGGAAATCCCTGTCCCATTGATGTCAGCATTTGGCCTCTCCTTGATAAACTCAGCAGTCTCTGTACCATGCTCTTCTCTCTTTCCTGAAGCAGAATTTCTGTGGAGACTTAGTTTAGTTCTTCTAAGCCTCACTGCCTTACAGTCCAACCAGGCTTCTGGCTTTAAGTTAAGTTCTTTTATTTTCGTTATTAAAAATTTTTTTTTATTCATTTTGCATACCAACCACAAATTCCCTTCTCCTCCCTCCTTCCACTACTCGCCCAGACTTTCCCACCCCTGACTGACCCAACTCCCATCCCCTGCTACAAAAGGGTAAGGCCTCCCTTGGGGAGTCAGCAGAGCCTGGTACATTCAGTTGAGGTAGATCCAAGCCCCTTCCACTGCTTCAAGGCTGTGCAATGTCTCCCAGCATAGGTAATGGGCTCCAAAACGCCAGCTCATGTATTGGGGATGGATCCTGATCCTACTGCTGGGGGCCCCTTAAACAGAGCAAGCTACACAACTGTCTCGCTTATTATACAGAGGGCCTGATCCAGTCCCATGCAGGCTCCACAGCTGTTGGTCTAGAGTTCATGAGTGCCCACTAGCTTGGTTTGGTTGTCTCTGTAGGTTTCCCCAACATGATCTTGATGACCCAGTTCAAAGAATCCCTCCTCGCTTACGTTCAGTTCTCTTACAGTCACGACTGTTGGTTTGGCTGATGTGTCTCTCTGCCTCAGCCATCTCCTTTTATTTTTTCCTTGTTTCTTTCCTTCTTTCTTCTTTTTAGTATTTATTGTCAGGCAGTCAAGAATATTATTGGTGAATTTTCTCAAAGTAGAAAAATGCCATAATATCATCACCTTGATAACATTAAGCATCCTTTTTATTTTCTCCTCTTATGTTTTTGTTTTTTTATTGTGATTGTTATATTTTTTTTTTGAGTCAGGTCTTATTATGTAGCCTAGGCTAGCCTCAAACACATGATCTTCATATTTAAGCACTCCCTCCCTACTGCTTAGATTATAAGTATACATCATCATACCTAGCAAAATTTAAGCTTTCAAGAATGAGAGGTAACCTTCCCCCCCCCTTTTTTTTCTGTAAAGTGAGGACAAACAATACCTCCCAGGGAGCAGGGACGAGCAAGCAAGATGTGCCATAGTTTCCAAAGGGAGAAAGGAAAAGTAGCCTTGGCTTGTTCTGAGGCCATCAGCCTTCAACCACCATCCCTTTTGATCCCTTTTTTAAAAATTAGTAGATAGTATGAGGTGATGTGTGTCTATTGTAGGAGGATTTCAAATAACAACAACCAAAGGAAGAGAAAAGCTATTATCACAGTCTGGGTCCACAACTAGAAGCCTAAGCATAAGGTATTGATTTTGTTTCTGTGTTACTGAAGGTCAAATCCAGGGTGGTGTGTATACCAGGCAGCTGCTTTGTTACAGAACTATACGCTAACATGTTCATGGTTTAAGATACATACTTTGAAACTATGTGTTTTTATTAGAAGGGATCATAAGGCATGTAATTGGTTGGTAATGCATTTCCTGCTAGTTAAATACATTATAAGCCTCTAAATCAATTTATTTCTTTAACAAAAGTTTTTGAGAGTGACTGTCAGGGCACCCAGCCCGTAGCCATTCCACAATGTTAAATATTTAAATGGCACAAATGTTAATGTTACCTTAATGACTATGGATAGCTCAAATGCCTCCAGTTCCTCAAAGGAGAAAGTTACATCAAAGTGGAATGGATCATGTGATTCTGTATCACTAGGTGTGATATGCATCTTTTAAAACCAGCTTTATATAAATACTTTTGCAAATACTATGCTGTGTTCCAGGCGCTGTCTTTCATTTAACTTTCTGTTTTTGAAGTTTACTTTTCCTTCTTCATCTCTGTCATTACAACTAGTCATTATGTAGCTGGACAATTACTTTTATTTCTCAGATGTGTGTCCTGCCCTTGATTTTTGATTGCAACAGTAGCTATTGGGGCTGCTTTGAAGCCCCAGTTATCTCCATCACCATCTCTGGCACTGCATCGTTATCTCAAAATTGGGACTAATTGCTACATGAGTCACGTGAACTAGCATAGCTGGAATATTATTACTAGATTGTAACTTCTCACCTTTTCTTGTTTTGTGATATCTGTTCTTTCCCACACATCTTTAATTTACTCGGAATTTTTGTTCTGTTCTGTACCATGCTGGGAGATTGCTGGATTGTCTCTTTTCATTCTATGTATTTAGTCTGGGGATATATAAAGTTGATTTGCATTTACCATTTAGCTTCACTAAGTGTAATAGTAGATTAGTTAAGTATAAGACATGGAGACTAAAAGTGGCATTTTCAGAAGTAGCTTTCCACAGTGTTAGTAATAATGGGAAAGGTCTTCAGAATGAAGGAAGAGAAAGGTACATTCCATGATGTTTAATGACTGAAATATCAGATTTCTTCAGGATCCATGGGAGGAGGGAGCTCTACCAGAACTACCAGATAACTACTGGAAGCCTGAAACCTTCTGACTAGAACTGCTGGTTTTCATGGGCCACATCTCCTCTTCCACCAAAAGAAAAGGTCCTTGTGCCCATAAAACAGCTGTAGCATTCATTCACAAAAGTGAGATATTGTTAGTATTTGTTTACTGGACAAACATTAAGGAAATTGGGCAGGTTTCCTCAATAGTATCATTTGTCTCCAAATTTGAAGCCACAGTTCATCCCTTAGAAAGCCCTGGTTGGCTGCGGCATGGGATGTGCCACTTCAACTTTCATTCATGAGTTTTGGGATGTACAAGTTCAAGGTCATGGTGCCTCTCTGGTAGTTTGGTTTGGTTTTGTGAGGGAGATAAATTGATGCTCAGCTATTTCAGCCCCATATTCACTTCTATACATGAAGAGCATCCTTGTTTTCTATACTCTGTCTGCCTTGTATCTTCTCAAACTTATTTTTATCTATAAATTTGAAGTTTAATCAATAGAAATAGACAAAAAATGTACAAGTCCAGTACTAGTTCAAAGATGTAATGAAAATGTGTAGTATTGATCCAAACTCCTAGCCTAGAAAGTTACTCACTATTTTTGGTCATACTTACCTATTTCCTTTGGATGTTTATTTTTCAATTAAAACATTATCTTTTACTTTTTAAAAGATGGAGGAAGAGCATTTACAAGCTCTGAGAGCAGCTGCCCTGAGCTTATTCTCAATAGAGCATAATTAGAGTAGATTCAATCCCTGCCGTCCTCTTCCCATGTGTACATTTGTGTGTGTTTGCACGAGTGTGCACTCCAGAGCACATAGTGCCCTGGGCCCCTTCCCTTCCTTACACTATTTTTATAAAGTTTGGCAATCCGCACAAATCAAGGAAACATTTGAATGAAGAATTTCCAACAGACATAGAAGCATCCCCCCAGTAGAGTGAAGGTTACCAGCCCCCGGGTCTGCTTTCTCACCATCCACCATCCTGCCTGACCCCTCCCCACGTCCTTCTCCAGGCTGTAAAGTGTGTCCCCACATCCTGGACAGCTCCAGTACTGAGAATTTCTTTGACTTTCCTCCCATGTCCACCTCCCTCCCTTTGCTGGATTTTCATAGATTCTCATTTCCGATTTTGTTCCTTTAGTTTTGTGAAGCCTTGCAGTAGTGTGTGTAAAACAGATTATAAAAGAGAAAACCACCCATCATTCTGCCTTCACACGTCGATTTAGAGTGTGGCTGCCTTTCTAAGTCTGGGATAGAGATATTTTGCCCCCAATTCAGGGAGCTACGGCTTTATCTTCCTGCACTCACAGTTCCTCTCTTACTTCTGTCTCATTCCATATCTGTGAATGTGATTTTATTTTTCCCTTTTTCTTCAAAATGTTTAGAGCCCCCTTTACCCCTAGTGTTCTGAAAAGCTAGAGTATGCATGTTATCAAGTCTGTGCACTTCCAATGTGGTTATGCACAGAATAGCATGCTTTGGTTCCTATGATTCAATATTGTCATATATTTTTTTCAGATTATCTATATGACTTCTGAATTCCTGCTTCAGAGTCATTTCTGCTCTTATGTTAGAGGCTTTCCTCAATTTCCTGTTGTCCTTAGCAGTCTATTCGTATCTGAGAAAGATTCCTTTTAAACGGTTGATTTCAGGTATCTCGCCTATGAGGTTTTGCGTGGTGTAGAAGGGGCTTTGCCTTGATCTGTATTTCATCTGGAGCCCTCTAACACACACACAGAGTTGTTTTCTGCAAGCCACTTTTAGTTATCTACAAATGACTCCAAACTTTACAGCTGTAAAGGACAACCCTGTGCCGTTTTTGTGGTATCATCAATGCAAGGTTAGCTTGGTGGATGGCTCAAGATTCCTCAAGAGTCTGGCCAAGCAATGGGCAGAAGGCGTCTCAAGGCTGGGCCTGCGGTTCAAACTCACAAGCTAAGCAAATGCTGTAAGTCTTTAGTCCATCATCACTAAGGGATGCCTACAGGGCTGCTATAAGCCACCTGGCTGCTGAGTTTCCCCAGAACAGAACAGGAGAGAAACTAAGCCTGTTATAAGAACAGAGATGCTGCCTGTAGCTTACCATCAGAAGTGACATCCGAAGACATTGTCTGTCATAAGTTTTTATACCACCCAGATCAACACTGGCCCTGTGTAGAAAATAACTACATACTGGAGGTGGTGATTATGAAGAACATAGTGGTAGAAGCAGGTTGTGATGAATTGTTTGCTTGTTTGTAATTAGCTTCCACAGAGACCTATTCCTTGAATCCCCTTGCCTGAAGTATTAAGAATATATATTAAAACACTGGGAGCCCAGCTTGAGAGAGGAGGAGGCGGCAATATTTAGATTCAGACATGTACTCAGTTTCTCAGTTACCTATCACAGTGCTTCCTGCTCACCCTCTGTCATTATTCATGCTCTCTCCCCTCTTAGATCTACTGGGCATCGTACAGGTTGTCTATCAATCCCCCCAGCTAGCCATGCCACCAGGGTCTTCTGAGTGACCCAAGTTTTCCTGACTTATAGGTTTTGCCGCATCTCTAGAGCCTTGGTGGCCTGCAAACCCTTGCCTAGCATTAGACTCCACCCACCTTTCCAGCAAAAAGAAAAACAAAATGATAAAGAAAAAATGCCATGGACATCACATCTACATCACCTCTCCAACCTTTTGTTGATCTAATTTGTTTGCTGCTGTTCTCCCTTTTTTGCTTCTGGAAGGTTTTATCTACTTATCTCTCACTCTTAGTGACAGGTTTGGATTCCTGTGCCTACCACTTAGTATGTTTCCATTCTTCTCTGTTTATGCAATCTCCATGTGCTCCTTGATAGTGCTTCTTCCAAAGTTTATTTGGGAGGAAGAATGGAGAATGTTAACAGGGTAATGAGCTTATCCTGCCCAAAGATTTGAGAAGAACATGGAATCGACTTTGCTCTCCAAAACTCCTTTGGTATGGGCTGCTTTAGAATGTGTACTTAGAAGAAAGAAGGTGCAGTGGTCGGCAGTATAAAGTCTAGAGTCAGCTCTGTGGATTTGGGGGTTATCTTGGACTGTTCTTTAAAGTACCACTCACAAAAAACACTGTATTGAAAACCATGCTGACAACAGCGTTTTAACCACACCTGGTGACTTAACTATATCTGTATTTATTTTTAGTTTTCAGTGTTTAAACTTGCATATAACTTACCATGTGGGGATCATGAAAAGGGAAGTCATACACAAGTTGGAAATTTTTATCCCCATTCCTCAAGGTGAAGCAACGGAATTCCTCCTATGGGTGATTCTTTATAAAGCTGGATCTGATACTCGGGGACTGGTCCTGACCGCTCATGTGAAAACACTTACAGCTCTTCTAAAGCCGAAACAGCCCTACCTTCCAGAACATTCAGAAGAATCAGATCGCAAGTTTCAGCTGTTTTGCTGATAGACATAACATTAGTGTTTTCTACTAACTAGTTTGATCCTTGATCTCATATGGCCCTTACTCACCCAAACCAGGGGCTGCCTTTCCCATTCTGATTTCGGCATGTGTTCCCAACCTACCATGGCAACAGAGGGCTGCTTTTCCCCTGAGGCTTTCCCTGGAAGGTGCAATGCTATCATCCCTGGACTCCTCCACCATCACCACCACCCCCTTGGAATTAAACTGTCTGTTCATCTTTGCTGCTTTTTTAAGCCTCCTTTGTTCACTTTCCCTCCCAGAATTCACAATTAACAACTGTACCTTAATTATTCAAATGATCATCTTGGAGAGTTAAGATTATTTTCTCCCTCCAACTATCTTGTATATCAATGTCACCTTGAGGTTGTCTGGTTTTTCAGGAGAGAGGAACCTCTCTTTGTCCTTGTTTGTCCTGCATTATGGAGCAGGGTTGCTTAACCTCAGCATGGCTGCCGTCTGTGCTGGAGACCTCTGCTGTGGTGTGCCGATCTTGGGCAACTGGCAATACAGAGTATGAGACCTGGCAGGATGCATTACTTACGTTCAGTGTCGTTGTGACAGAATGAGGGACAGAAGCAGTTTGAGGAAGGGAGGATTGTTGGATTTGGGGTCACATTTCAGAAGGCACAGTCCATCACGACAGGGGAGTGACAGTTGAGGTGACTGGTCACGTGGTGGTGACTAACCAGGAAACAGAGCTAGACCAGAACTGGAGGTGGACAGTAACCCTCAAAGGCTTGCCTCTAGTAACTGAGGTCCTTTAGCAAGAGTCACAGAACCTCCTAGATAGCACCACAGGCTGGGGATTAAGTGTTCCAGTAGATGAGCTTATGAGGTCACATTTCTTATCTAAACCATAACCATTTTTATCCACTAGATACTAATAACACTCCCAGCCTACCCACACAAAAGCAACAACCAAAGTATGTCTAGCCATGATCATATGTCCCAGAAGTTCGGATGCAGGTGGCAAACGCCCCTGATACAGTAAAACTCACCTTAAGAAATGATCTGAGCTTGCCTGCCTGTTGCTGTGGATGGGAATGGGAGAGTGAGAAGAATAATGAATCCAATCCATTCTTGCTGAAAGACTAAGACAAGAGAGAGAGAGAAAAAAAAATATGACTGTTTCTTGAGAGGTGATTGACAGTTCTGTGACTCGGGATCTGTCTGTCTGTGGTCAGCATCAAAGATCGGAAAAACATTTTAAATGAGCAACTGCTGAGGTAGCCCTGGGCCACGGGGCAGAGCTCCCGTGGTGCAGTGGGAAGAGACATGACCTGTGCTGTCAGAGTCATGGACCCGCAGTCGATGGAAGTAAGCGGTGAACAATTTAGACACTTTGAGAACCATGTCACCCTACTGGGAAACCTGCAGGCCGAGGAGCATTTCATCTGTCACTTTATCTCTCAGTCCTTTTCTGTGTCTCTAAATTACCCTTCCTGACAGCCCGGCGGCAGACTCGGTGATTACAAGTGTCTTTCTAATCAACTTCCACCCTGGAATTTGGGAAGGGTTCAGGACAGCCTTCAGTAAGAATATACTAACATGCTGGGGCTTTAAATAAAGTCAAAGTAAGACTCAGACCACATCATACAATAAAAATAAAAATAGTTCCATTTCCATTCCATCACTGATACCTGAGGTCCTTTCCAAATAAGAGTAACACCAGAAATTTCCTGACCTTCGGCTGACCCCACAGCCGCTTTAACGTCTCTGCAGGTGCGAGTGGATTTCTGTCATTCTGCGTTTGTGATTCTGGTGTGTGACTGTCACATGTGCAGTTATTGAAGTCCACAGGGCAGAGCTTCCTTCTTATCTGTAGTTCTCAGGGACAGAGCATGAAGCGGCGGCTGCAGCAAAGAAAGTGAGATTCCCCTATCAACCAGGGTCCCCCAGTGTGTGGGCTGAGGACATGGTCCTGTGGAACACCATTTGTTAGATACACTTTAAAGCTTTGGCAAATAATTTTTTGTGTGGGGATATTTACCATCCTACCCATGTGTACCCACCGTTAGAATGATACTGTGTTTTCCTTTGTCTGAAGTCGCCTATTCATCAGATATGCACTGAATGATGTTTCTGAGGCCGCTGATGTGCTAGGCACACAGGATGCATCAGGGAGTTGCAGCCCCTCTGTTTGTGCAGCTTGTGGCCTGATGCAGACACAGAACTCAACAAGCAGAGCTGCAAGTTTGGAAAAGTGCTGCCGAGGCAGAAGCATTGGGAATACCAAAGGAGCTAGAGAAGATCTCTCCGCAAAGGGATAACAAGCTGGGTACCTTTTAAACAGAAGCAATGTCACTGTCTCAGGGTTGTCCTGAAGGCTGCCAGGAATCCTTTCTCTGTGTCTCATGAACATTTCTACGTTCACTGTGTGTATATTTTTAGCGTCTTATGGTGTACTGTCGCATTTACTTGTCAAGTTCCTTGGCAAGATATAGACTGAGTATGTAGAGCATAAGGATTGTGTCTTATCCATCTTGGTATAATCTAGTTGAGGTTCACAATGAGTAGATGTTGACTAATATTTGAAGAAGCAAGTGAATGGTTGAAGTTGAAGAAATCAGTGAATGAATGAACCGGAGGATGCCCTCTGGCTGTTGGTGTCTCCTTTGTTCTGTGTATCCATGATTTCATGCTTTTGGACTCTGCTATAAGAACCTCTTCCATCTGCTTGACTTCTTAGTCTAAGTGGGATTTTGTTTTCTCTTGAATGGCTGTTCCTATTTGACTCCACATGCCCAGTATCAAAGCATGCTGTCTCCCACAAAGCTGTCAGGAGATTATGAAAGGCACACAGAGAGACAGAGAAACAGAACTATTTCCTGCAGGTGAGCCTTTCTGTCTAAACCTGCTGGACAATCTTCACAGCTTTGCCTGCCTGCTGAAAGTGTTTCTCTCTTCCATCCAAGTTGTCCACTCCAAACAATCACATCTCAGTTCATTTTTCTGGAAATGAAAATTTGAAAAAATTGATTGCAGCGTCTAAAACAAAATTGTCCCTGCCTAGGCCAAGCTAGCACAATCTCATTAGCGCTAATATGACACTCTTTTCTTTCCTTTCTCAATGCACTGTCCTCCACAATAGAATTTAAATTATCTTTGAAAATAGACAATCAAAATACACACCATAACTATAAGTTATTTATAAATCTGAACATCAGGTCATTTCTTAACAAGGAAAATTTAAAATAAAGCAAATGAAAAGGGTGTAATTCTGGTTTTCATGGGAGCAAGAATATCATCATCTATCCCAGAACTCCAGAGCTTCTAGAATATTCTCCAAGGTGCTGCTGAGACCAAATGGTGCATGCCTGACTTCAAGGCTTTCTGTCTTGGGCGTATTTAAGCATCACTGCTGTCCACACTGGTGGATAGAATGTGCTTCCTGTGCAGCTAATCTCCAGATTTTCCTCTTAGTCTACCTTCTGGCATGGCTAAACTGTGTTCTTGAATAGTTCAAACATGTAGGTGAGAAAATGAGATATGTAAGCAGTGGAAAAAAATAAGTACTGTTGACTTCCAAGTTGTTCCTGTAGCCACTGTAGAGATCTGGAGAAACAAGAACTTACTAGAGACTGGAGAGGCACTAAAATAATTTATGGAGGTTTTGGGAATTATGATGAGTTACAGACAGTAGTAAATAGAGAAAAATGATTCAAATAATCCTCCATCAAGATCTGGCCAAAAGCTCACAATGTATGAGAAAGCTGTGGTAATAAATAGGGAGCCCATATCAATCTGAAAGTGTCACGTCTCCCTATAGATGCCTTACTATGGAGAAGACATCCAATGTTAAGAATGACTGGGGGCCATAAAAGCATGTAAGTAGTTTTTAGAAGATTAACTTATAACTAACTCTATTGTAGCTAATTTCTGAAACACTTTAGTTACTGTGTGAAGATCTTTGTATGAATTTATCTTCACAGCTCATAACTCACAATAATTATAATTAGTAATACTTACTATTCAATGAGGAGACCAAGGTGCAATTGCTCAGAGTTGTACATAGTCTCATTAAGTGTGACACAGATTATTTGATTCCAGGTCTCACTTGGCTTTCTGCTAAAAGAATCCAGATTGGAAAAACCAGTTAGACACTCGTCTGTTTAATCATTGTCAAAATATGAAGAGGATATGAAACAATACTTGTTACCCTGGACTTCTCACAGATCATACACTAACTGATTCTAGGGTGATGGTTCAGATGGGTGTCCTTTCAAGAGATATGAACCTTATTGTGGGATAAGTATGGGATAAATATGAAAACCCTTTGATGATTTGACATTCTAAATAAAATCGCTTCCCGGCTTTTAGAGACCAAACATGCAATTGTATTAATTTCCTCAAAGGTGAAGAGGCTCCAAGGTCAAAATTCATGAAAAGCAATTGTGGGGGGAAATATCAGCTTCAGAAACTGGGCTGGGAGGCAGCTTGCTAGGGAAGTCTACTCAGGAAGCCAAATCCTAGGGTCCAAGGTTACTCGTTGCAAAGAGAATTAAACAACAGCAATTGATTATTCATAAGGGATATTTTCATTAAACTTGGGCAGCCTGATGAATTGCTCTATCTACTGAGGGTTTTTTCCTATCTAAATATCCTTGATTAGGTATTTAGGAGCAAAGCTTTTTTTCCCCTGTAGAGCTGTGCAAATAGTCTGTGAGTTCTTCCTCCCCTACTTCCAGTGTCTCCCAACCCCTGCTCATTCCTTTCCAGGGAGGCTGCATCCCTGCATCCCTGGTGGAGGGGAAGAAGGAACAGACTAGGTGATGGAGTTTAGCCGACCTGGAGTCTCTCTCAGGTCCTGCTCCATGTGACCTTTGGATGTTTGCCAAACTCCATGTCTTTCTTGTGTCTCAGATCCCTCCTGTGTGAAGCAGACAATCACATCTGTATTTACCAGGGTCTGAGGAGTGGCAATATGTCTACAAAATCTATAAAGGTGTATTTAGTGACATCTCTGTGATGGCGGGGTGCGAAGGCTTAGGAGAGCTGGAACCATTCTGTGGCAGAGAGCACCATGTCTGGTCCCATGTGTATGCCAATCTTGTGGTCATTGTTGCTGTACATATCATGCTCTGCCAGGAATATATATATATATATATATATATATATGAAAAATGTTTCTTAAAGTTCAGTTCAATCCCAACCCTTGCTTGGGAAGATCCATTCAGATGATGGCAAGCTGGGTTGCTCATTTGCCACTTTCCTAGTCAAGGCTGTTTGGATAGAAGACAGGAACCCATTTGTTATGGTCGCCTTTTTTTTTTTTTTTTTTTTTTTTTTGACAGAGAGTAGCATTGACGGATATTTAATTGTGAGGTCACTCTACTAAAGTTTCATATGCATGAACATGTTTTAGGCTTCCAAGAGTCCTTGCCCTCAACTAGATTGCTCTCTTTTGAATGGCACCAGATTTTGCCTGGCTTTGCTCAGTGGACATAACGCAGGCTGATTTATTTACCGAGCCTTCCTTCCCGGCTTTCATTCGGGTCAGTGGTTTGATAATCTTTTAATTTCTCCTTAAGTTTTTGATAGCCTAAATGAAGTGGTCTTGGCCTCTGGATGTTATCCTAATCCAGGCAGGCCTCCTCACGGAGGGACGAGCAGGAAGACAGGACCACCGGCATAAACAGTGAGGTCAAATGGAGAGCTGCCAAGAGGGACCAGATAAGTGTAATTTACAACACAGATAGCATGTAGACAGCAGCGATACCCCCCGGTAGAGATAAGCAGCCAGTCCTTCTCTTTGGAAATCTATGCGTTTGAATAATACCTGAAGATTAAGTTTAGGCGTCAGGTGTTTTTCCTTCTGGTGTTGCCAGGCACTGCAATCAGCACCCTGTGTAAACAGGAGTCTCTGGGATCCTTTGAGCCTTAACATTTAAGGCATCCATGGCTGGGGTTATAAACAGGTTTGATGTGTCTAGGCACACGGAGTCTACCAGTTTTCCCACAGCACCATTCTTTCTAGTGGCCATCCAGTGTGAAATGAGACCGACCACTACGTCTGGGAGGAAGGACAGAAGTGAGGGACCTACTAAGTGCATGACTAAGGCAGAAATTCAGAGCCTAGGTGGAAAACTAAACGAAACAAAACACTGTACTCAGTGTGTAGCTAATACCTATGCTGTTAATCAAATATCAATAAACTATTACTTTGTTATGTTTCATTTACTGTCCTTTCATGCAATATTTTGCCTGGCCATTGAGTTGTACTGTTCAAGCCATTTCCAACACAAGCCCTCATCTGCAACAACTTCTGCTTGGAGGAGCTGGGCACTCGCTATTCATGTAATGAAGGTGATTTATAGTTTAAAATCGTCAGAATGAATGCTTCTCTCTCACTAAACAGCTTAATGAGATATATTTCCTAACATACAATTTACTATTTGAAATATACAGCTCCGTTGGTTTTAATATATCTTGAGATTTATGAAATGAACACTACTATCATCTCTAAAACATTTTAACAAAAATTTAAAAAAAGATGCCGTCCCTCTTAGCAACATTCTTCAGTCTCCCTGTTCCCCATCTAGCTGTGAACAAGTACCGATCTACCTTCAGTCTCCATGCATCTGTCTATTCTGGGCATGCCATGCAAATAATCTCATAGAATGCATGGCCCTTTCTGACTACCTTGTCCACTTACCATAAGACTTTACCATTCACCCATTTATTGTATATATTGGTACTTGATTTTTTTAAGACTTATTTATGCATATGGGTGTTTTGCCTGCATGCACCATGTGCTTGCCTAGTGCCATGAATCCCTTAGACCTGGATTTACAGAGAGTTGTGCTGCCATGTGGGTGCTGGGAATTGAACCTGGGTCCTTTAGAGGAGCAGCCAGTGCTCTTAACTGCTGAGCCATTTCTCCGGCCCCAGTACTTCATTTGTTTTTATTGCCAAATCATATTTGTAGATATTGGCATTTTATTTATCCATATATCAGGTAAGGGACATTGACAACTCTGTTTAGCTGTTATGAATAATGATGTTGTAAACATTTATATACAGATTTTTTTTATAGACCCCTGTTTTCTTTCTCTTGAATATATACTTAGGAATGGAATCTCCATTTCACAAGGCAACTCTGTGTTCAGTCACTTGAGGGACTGCCATGTTGTTACCTAAAGCTTGGCACCATTTTCCCTTCAGGCCAGTCTTTTGTATCTCCACCAACAATTGCTGCCATCTGCCTTAATTATCGTTGCCATTCTAGCAGATATGAAGGTATCACTTTTTAACTCAGAGTATCAAGAAGGAGTCTTGAAAGAAAGTATCCAAGCAACACAAACAGGAACTTAGGGAAAGTCTCAAAAGAGAGTGAGAAGGCTATCAGATAGATATGTAAAAGTCAGAGTTGGTTAGGAACCTGGACAAGAGAGCAGGCCTTAGCAGTCAGGATACGTCTCCAGAGGTGGGCCCCTTGCCTGCATTATAACCATGACACAGACTTAAGGTGTTAAATCCAGTGGGGTTCAGTGGAAAGTCTGGGTGTGGTTGTAGATGGCTCATCTTCTGCACCCAGTTCTCTTAGCCCAGTACTGCTTCAGTCCGATCCAATTGGCTGATGTAAACTTGTTCTTCATCCACCTGTCTTCAATATTGTAGACCATGGACTTTCCTGCCTCTGCCACTGGTTTATAGTTCACTTTCTTTTCAATGGTCTCTATTTCCTACTTATCTAGATCCCCTTTACAGATAGGTAGCATCAGGTCTACCGGCTTGGGGCTGCAGTTACCACTCTCCTCTTCCCTCTTCCATAGTGCTTAGGAGATTCGCATTACTCAGCCTGGTACCTGCTGATAAAATTATCTTAGATTGCTTGCATTATTTTATGTGTGGTTTCAGGTATCCCGGTGCGTTCCTTGAGGGGAAGGAATGGGTTTATATTACTTAATGTTACCTATAAAACCAGAAATAGAAACAGTGCACAGAGCGCATTTGTTGAATTAAATTAAAGAGGTCTTCTATTTCTAAATTCCTCTTAGAATTTCATAAATGAAGACAGGTTCTCTTTGGCATTTAGGAAAAAATCCACTATTCTCATGAATTCACTAATACAAAAAGGGAAATAATTAATTTCATATAGAATTTCATAAATGAAGATAGATTCTCACTGGCATTTTGAAAAAAACAAGACCATTCTCATGAATTCACTAGTACAAAAGGGAAATAATTGATTTTATATTTTTAAATTAAAATTAAGTTTGTTTCTAGGTCAGTGAATATTGAAAATTATAGTAGTTTATCATATTTCTTGTAATCTTATGTTCTTATGCATGGAAATTTGCCACAGATAGGAAATTTATCTTGGAAAGCTTTTCTTTGTGCTGTCAAAATTAGCTGAATATGTTGACTTCTGTCACCATTTCCCTTCCAAAGCTAAAGTCATGGGATCACCGGGTGAGATGCTTCCCTTGCAGAGTTAAAGGCATGGGATCACGGGGTGAGTTGCCTCACTTAGGGACTTCATGGTGGAACTGCCCTTGGGGTTAGCCTTCCACGACATTGTACTCCACTTCTGTCCTTATACTCTCAACCTGAAATCAGAGATGGGCAGAGTCAGGCAAACAAGGCAAAGGTTAATATGGACAGCCTAATGGTAAACAGGTGGGAACCATCAGCCTGGAGCCAGGTCCCCTGGAGGCCATCCCTTCGGAGATCCATAACCACTTGAACTGGAAATTTGACCAGGAAGAAATCCCTCAGCGGCCTCGCCTTGGAGCACCTCCACGGAGAGGGTGGCAAAGTTCAGAGGAAGGTGATGGGAGATGAGAGGGGCCAGTGGGGCAGAGAAAGCACACTGTTTACTTAGGCACTGCCTCCAGTTGCTAGACTTGGCGTCGCAAATGAAGTAAATGTGAGCATTTTCACATGTCCGCGTAGCTAGGTCTACACCAGGTAGTGGTCCAGAGAAGCAGTTGCCTATATTTGTGAAGAAAATAGTCACCCCAGCAGAACTTCAGCTGTATATCTCTCTTGAAGAGCGTGGAGCATGAACAGCTAAAATGGAGACTCAATTATCTAGGCATGTCTATAGGTGATTTAGTTTATTATAGGCTGTAAGCAAGTTATTTATTGTGGCATTTTCCTGCCTCTGGTCATGCTCTGAGTCCACAGACACTTGGAGCTCACATCCTAAATTTTCACATCTCAGCAGCTGCTCAGACTACTACTGGGAGGGGTCACTTAGGGAACCAGACCAGAGGGGAATGCTGTTTATTGAGCAGATATTATGTTGAACACATTATCCTGGATATTTTGGGTACAATTTCTTGCTCACTTTTCAATTACCTTGTCTTTATTTTATTTTCTGTTTTAAAATAATAAGGAACTGAAGCTCTGGAAATTAAAAAACCTGCTCTGGTTATACATCAATGTAAATACCCAAACCAAAAGAATCCTAGCCTCTTTGATTCTGCAGCACACATTTTCATTTATTTTTTATTCTGTAATTTAGAGTAGCGTGTTCCTTCATAATAAGGACACCATACCTGGTCAATTGCCTTTTACTATGTCAGAAAACAAAAACAAAAAAGGAAATCCAAATCATCAAAAAGTACGTTTTTCAAACAAATAATTCATATATATATATATATATATATATATATATATTTCACAAAATATGTTCCTTTTAGTCATCTGCTTATTTCATTGTTTTGGCTTACTAAGTAAAAATGATAAAAAATAACTATGGGTAAAATATTCTATTTAAAGCAGTTATATTTTAAATGTAAAATTATAGTATCACAAAAGTAAATATATATTAAATTTGTTGTCTAGTGTTACCTGTACATGGTGCCTTCTATACATCATTTATCCACATCATGCTAATGTCTTCTCATACCAACTTTACACAGCTTCTGTGACTAGATTCTAACAGAACTTAGAATTTGCCAGATAGCGTTGAATTGGAAAATGCCTTCATTCAGAATTTCCTGAAAATGATCTTTAGAAATGTATTTTAATTTCATTATAGCTAAACTAACTTAGAGTGAATTTTAGTGAGTTAGCCAAAATAGATTGTGGATTGATTTTTTTTTACAATAAAATATGCAATGCCCCCTTTAAATACATTTTTCTGCAATATTGCTCTTTTACTCTGTGTAGCGATGAATTTGTCTAAAATATTTCTTTTTCAGATTTTAATTGGATTACAACAGAATTAACTTCTTACAGTTTCCAAGGTGGATGGAGAATGTAAAATCAGGATTCCACACTGGGCTGACTTCAAGTCAGCATTGTGCCTGAAGCTGCCCTATAAAATCATATGCATGTCTTACTCTGTAAACTGTTTCCAAGCTCCTTTCTTCAAAATATGATCGTTTGTTAAACAATATAATACGCACAGTTGTGAGAAACCAGAATAGTGTTTGCCCTCCTACCACACACACACACACACACACACACACACACACACACACACACACACACACTTCACAAGGCGAGTAGGCAGGCTGTGTACCAGACATTTATGCAAGGCACCTTTCAACATCTTTCTCTTTCGCTGGCTTCTTGTTAGCTACAAAGATACATACTGTGCCAGCCTCTAAGCTGGTTGCAACAGCTATTTATTTAGATTGTGTGAACTGGAGCTGAACTTGAACCCAATTAATAGCAACTGAACTTGAACAAACTGATATGAAATCATTACAGGCTCAGTTCCCTGGTCCATTATCCCTGAAGAGATCATCCGACCGCACTCCAGGTGCCTTTTCTATGCCAAATCTTGGTGCAATGCCCAATCAGAAGGTGTCGGGGGATTAGAAGTTGGGTTGCATCGGAGTTAGCTCATTACCACTTTTGCGATCGCTTTCACAGAGAGGAGAGGTGGCGATCCCACTGGGCGGGATTGCAGGGAAGGCTTTGTTTTCAACACCATCTGGCACATGCTTGGCACTCATTAACACAGCACAATGTCGATTAAAATAATAATTGTACACGGCAGCCATGCCGCTTCCATGGGTCCCCCACCTTTGGCCTCCCAGTAAAGGACGTGGAAGAAAGGCAGCCCCAGGAACTGCCTGTACTAACAGCGGTCTCTCAGCCTGAGGCTGCCTGTGGCCATACTTTGCCCAAACCAACTCCTTTAGCTTTGCTCTTATGCCTTTAGTTTTAGTAGAAGTGGTCTTTATGAGTGGGTAGCGGGTGGGAGGGAGCGGACTGGGAACACCACGAGCCTGGCCCTGTTCTCAGGTCCCGAAGAATCTGGTGACAGAACTCCATGGCTTGAAGCTATGTTCTATACAGCAGTAGAGAAATGCTTGCTTAGAAGGGACGGTATACAATAGGTCTGATGTAGGTCGAGCTAAATACAATGAAAGGTTGTAGGCTTTGCTCTACATGTGTTAATAGACTAAAGCATACAAGCACTGAGTGATGATGTCATTGTCCAGCATATAGAATACAGATATGGTTTGTATCATCATCTCCAGGACCTTTGTTTGATCTCAGGAGTCTTATTGTGGAACTCTGTAGTATGTAGGGATAGATGCATAGCTTTCTTGAAGGTATCTACTTGAATTTGAGTCTTCTTTCCCACCATATGATGGGAAACACTCAACCTGGGGCAAACACTCAACCTTCTTTTAGTCTCCCTTTCTTTAGCCACATAACGAGGTGACATTCATCCTCATTTTTAAGAGAGCTGTGGGGACCGATGAACACAAAGCACATTTGGTGTAAGCCTTGTGCACTTTTGGTAAGTGTTAGCTCTGACATGTAGTCATCACCATGGTTTTTCATGGTGGTTCATCCTTCCTCCAGAACATGCCTCTTATCTGTTTCATTTTCATCCTCAAATGATGGATTTTATAGCTCTGATGATAGAAATGGTGGTTAAGCAGACATTGTCCCATATGCTTGTCCATTCTTCCTTGTAAGATATTAGGATTTAATTCCTTTCAGGAGACCAAGGACAGAAGAGACCAGGGTAGTAAGATGACTCAGGGTCTGCAAGATGGTCAGCAGGTAAAACCATTTGCCACTTCCTAGCAGCCTGAGCTCTGAGTCCCACCTGTTAGAAGGAAGAACAGACTCCATCAAGTTGTTCTCTGACCTTCACACATGGACCATGACATAATCAGCCCACACACATACACATAATATATAAATAAGTGTAGCAAGGTCATTAGAAACCATTTGATATGGATAATTTCTGTATATAATATCTATAACACATCATGCCATAATATTAATGCAGGATGCCATTTGTTTCCAGAAAAGACTATATATACTGTAGACAACAAAAATTAGTTCTATATTTCAGCTCCATCAGTGTATGCTATACTCAACGATCATGGGGGTTTTTCTGGTTAAGTAACCATAAACAGCATGCCCTCTGACAACCTGGTGATTTGTGTCCTGTGATACTGAATATAACCAAGTTTTGTTTTGTTTTGCCTTTTTATTGTTTCCCATTTGGTATATGGAAACACCTTCCAGAAACTGAATTTTCTGCAACAATGTTGGAGGATATTTCATCCCACCAAGAGATAAAGGCGAACATTTTAGATGCTGAAGAAAGATTAAATGCATTCGGTTTAACTAGCAGCACTAAAAGGCCTGCATCTTTGTATTGTTGCTGTTTATCTTCTTTCTAGCAGGGAATACTGAGCTCCCCCAGGCTGTGATTCAGGTATTAATGCCGCGTCGAGGTCAGGCAAGAGTGTGTTCAGTCTGCGACACTTAGATAGCAAAGGCAAACTGCTCATGGCTATTAGTCAGGAAGCTCTGTGTGCCAGTGATTGCATGCTAGTGGCTCGTAATCAGAGTGATTCACAGCTTCCTTCAATGGGCCATTGCGCTTGTGCTTTCCTTTTGGGCTGCTGTCATTGCCAAAAATGCCAGCCTTTCTTCTACAGATCTGCCCAAATG
Source organism: Peromyscus maniculatus bairdii (assembly GCF_049852395.1). Lineage (NCBI taxonomy): Eukaryota > Metazoa > Chordata > Mammalia > Rodentia > Cricetidae > Peromyscus > Peromyscus maniculatus. The sequence goes on along the minus strand of NC_134864.1, from coordinate 52,186,608 downwards.
ACAAGTGCATGGTGCCCTTTGGCATGCTGGGTGACTTGCTGCTAACACTGTAGACAGCTTTTATTATCTTGCAAGAATCATATCTCACAGTGAGTCATTTGAAGAATAATTCACACACACACACACACACATACACACACACACACACACACACACACACACACACACATTCACACATGCTGCTCCAAAAGTGTGGACAGTTTGTACACAGCAGTTTGGTCCACAGATTCTCTGCCTTGATTTAACTGTGCCGACATTTGAAACTCAGAAGGCATATGCTATGCTCTTGGGCTTTCTATGCTCTTAGAGCATGATCTGTGTTCTGGGTTCATGCTTAGTGGGCATGTGAAAAGCCAGAGTCCTGTGGGTTAATGTCAGCCAGGTTCTGAAGTCCATGCTCTACCTTGACCATGGGCTCCTGACATCCAGCACACAACCATTGTGCCTGACCATGTACGTTTGAGCAGCAGCCTACATTTCTGATTTCTTGGTTATGACTCTTTCCACTGATTCAGATACAGAAGTATTTCTTCCTGGTTGTTTAACCTGTGCTTGTCTTAACTCCAACAGTCAACTGGGGTTAGGAAACACAACACAGATTGACAGGATCTCTGGTCTCAAGCAGCTTCCTTTGGCTGATAGAAATCACATATGTGAACAGGGACACAGAAGGATCTTCTTAGTGACTCTGCTGTGAGGAAAATAAAACAGGACTGTAGATGGAGAAAGCTAGGGAAGCCCACTCTGGGAAGACGAGAACTATGGAAGAACATGGTAGATGGGATCCGCTAGTACTTCGACAGTCTGGATGACTCTGGAGAGATCCACAGTTACAAAAGAGGTGGTAGAGGCTTGAATGTAGTGAAGCAGGGCAGCAGGATGAGAGAGCAATGGCAGATCATGAGGGTACATTTTTACATTTGACCTAAAAATATTTAATTATTTCACAAATACAAACTGTACGTAGTCTGGGTAAATAAGGAGTTGGTGTAATATGTGTGTACTGGTTACACAGTTACCACCATCCTTAGCTGATATTCCGAAGTACGTATGTGCATTTGTAGAAATAACGTTAATATCATCTCTTATCTACTGTCAAGTGAATTATACAATATTTTATGTTCAGCATACCAAACAATCCTTAAAATCACTGCCAACATCATCATAAAAGATATTTCTGCTCATGTTTCCATCTACAAGTTTAACCTTTCTGATGCTATGCTTTCAACTAATTTTTATATATTATTAATTATTTCACTATTTTGTTCCTTTGGGGGGTTATTTTATTTATTTATTTATTTATTTATTTATTTATTTATTTATTTATTTATTTTTGCTTACTTATTTTGTTTTGAGGCAGAGTCTTACTCAGCAATCCAAGCTGACCTGAAAACATTATGTAGCCTTGACTGGCTCCGAACTCACAGTCTTTCTGCCTTTGTTTCTGAAATGCTGAGGTCACAAGTGTGCACGGCCATGCTCAGCTGCCAGTGTCCTTACTTTGTACTTGGACATGCAGTTTCACCATTTATTATAGATAGTATGCATTCCCCATTATATATTTTGGAATCTTTTTTAAAAAAAAATAGTTCATCATTAATATTTTGTTAATAATAAGTAATTTGTTTATTATTATATTATGCATTATATTTTAATAATATAGAATTGATAAAATAATAATTGATCATAGTTAATATATAGGTGGTTTATTTCTGCATTGTTTATCTGCTTCATTAGTTTATGTGGCTTTGTGTATGCCATTGACATACTGTTTGTATTATTACAGCTTTATAATATAGTTTTACATCATGGAGTGTTTGTGCCTGTAGTTTTTGCTTTTTTGCCCAAGATTGCTTTGACAAGTCGAGTCTTTTAGTTGCATAAAATCGTTAGAAAGTTTTAAATCTATGTGAAAAATGCCACTGAAAGTTTGGTAGATATAGCATTGAATTTTTATTCAATATGAATATTTGAACAATATTACCTTTTTTTCAAAATCCATGAGGAAAGAAGTCTTTCCCTTTGTTTGTGTCTTTAATTTCTTCCATCAATGTCCTATAATTTTCAATGTACAAATATTTTATCACACATTAATAAAATAACTGATAAAAATTATCTTAAATGTGAAAACCCGATTATTTCATGAGTAAAACCTCACAAAATTATTTGACAAAATCCAACATTATTTTTTAGCTAAAACCCCTACAATTCAGGTTTGTAAGAACTTCATTAAAGCATACCAGCTCAGACAAGGCCATAGGCAATACACATCATGCTCTAGAGAAAAAAACCTGAAGCATTTTTGTTGAGAGATGGTTTTGTGTATTCCAGGCTGGCCTCAACTTCACTGGTAGCTGAAGATGACCTTGCATTCCTGATGTTCTTGCCTCTACCCCCTGAGTGTCAGTATTACATATATGTACCATCATAACCATGTTTCTTCTACAATCAGGAACTAAACAAGTGCATTCACTCTTAGTACTTATGTATGGTACAATAGCACTACTAGCCCAAGCAATTGGGTAAGAAAAAAAATAGATGGTTTCCAAATTAGAAAAAGAATAGGCCCGGCGATGGTGGTACACACCTTTAATCCCAGCACTCAGGAAGCAGAGCCAGGTAGATCTCTGTGAGTTCGAGGCCAGACTGGTCTACAGAGTGAGATCCAGGACAGGAACCAAAACTACACAGAGAAACCCTGTTTCAAAAACAAAAAAAAAAAAAGAATAAACTAAATTATCTCTGGTCATAGCTAACATTCTCTTTTACATAGAAAAGTTCAATACTCTACCTATAAACTCTTAAGAATGATTAATGTAACCCAGCTTCAAGATACAGACTCAGTTTTGTTTGTGTACACTAACTATGAAAAGGAATTAAGAAAACATTTCTACTTCCAGCAGCCCCACAAAGAATAAAATAGCAATAGATTACATAGAATGTTTGTGGTATAGGAAAAGGAGATGATTTTGTTTTATTGGAGATATTAAAAACCAAAAGTTTGAAGCAGAAACTTGTTAAAATCAGACTTATGTCTCTGTTTCAACCTGCATGATTAATATGTTATCTCTACTCTCACTGTGTTGGCATATTTTATTTGTCTTGTGTCCTTAGTATTAAATAATTCACAAACATATATGCACATGGCTGTCATGATTTTTGCTGTGTTAAGGCATGGGCCAGTTTTGTTTGTGATATCAGAACCTTTTTCCACCAGTGGTCATCACCAGTCATACTTGCTTTAACTCCAATAGACCAACAGTCTCTCCAATCTTTGGGACATCTTGCTGGTACCTATCACCATCTTTTTCTTGCCTTATCCTAGAAGCATTTTTTTTTCTACAAACTTGGAGATGTTCCTAATGTATCCCTGCATCTCATGCATGTAACTTTCTATTAGCTCTTGTGTCAATTTCATGAACATAGTGATTTGGTAGATGGATGGACGGACTGATGGGTGGATGGGTGGATGGGTGGATGGATGGATGGATGGATGGATGGATGGATGGATGGATGGATGGATGGATGGATGATTGGTTCGATGGATATGTGAATACTCACAGGGATCAACTGATCTATAAAGCCACCTCCAACTGTTATAGCTGTAGTTCTTGCTCTTACAGAGTTTTGTAGTGGTTTCTTATATATCTCTAGTGACATTGCCTTACATATTATTGTATACAAATTCCTGTCATCGGAGCCCTTTGAAGTTCAAAGTCTGTGTCATAATAATCTTTGTTTTCCCAGGAATTAACACATTTCCTAGCATCTAGCAGGTTTCTAGTAAATGACTAGGGAAAATAAATGTTAATCAGGACATAAATCTCCAAACCCAGAGGGATGTGGAGTGTTACTGGACTGAATCTTGAACTAGTTATGTTTCTGTAAGTAGTTGGTAATCCCTAAAGACTTCCTACCCAGTTTCCTGTTGCACTAAAGAGAATCCTCCAGGGAAGTAGCTTCAGAATTTCTCCTTTCTTTATATGCTGTCATCTTTTCTGCATCATCCACGGGCTATAATGCTAAGCCCCTTAATTTATGTTCATGACTCACAAAGGAGTTGTGTCTCAAGATTGAGAAGTCCACTATTAACTGGAAGAGATTTCACTGCAGGAAGCTGCAAAGAAAGCAGCCCAGTCTCTCACCGGAACCTGGGAGGACACTGGCTATGTGTTGTGTGCACAATCAAAGAATCACAGTGACTTTGTGCTATCCGAATGTAACAAATGGTCATGGACAGATAGTCATGGTACTTAATAAAGTTGTTTTGCAATGTAGGATTGAATTGTCTGCACAAAGTTGTAGGAGGCAAGTCAACTAGTCCCTCATTCTACCTTATTGATATACAACACTGTAAATATTTTAGGCAATTGTGTTGTATTTCTTTTAAAATGAAACCATGGGCCCAGTGAGATACAGAGATCCTTACATTTCCTTTGCCAATATGTTGACATAAATATTGCTGTTAAGCATGCACAAATAGCAGAACTATTTCAGTCTTTTTATCTCTTTAAAACTAATTTAAATCTGAGCATTAAAAGACTGCTTGATACCATATGTTTGTTTTAGATAGGAAACGGAATCTATTCTAAACATAAGGGCTTATGAAATCTGTATTCTAAACATGAGAGCTTATATAATTAGAATATAGGAGTACAAGCAAAGGCAAATTGTTCCATGGCCATTAATTCTTCACATTGTAGTATATATACCCCCTTTGTCATGTGACTTTGTGACCCCTTGCATCCTCCTGGGGAGTCTTTTATCCCCATCCTTGGATAAAATGTTTTACTCATATTCCAACAATTGCTGGGCTGTAAGTCTTTTTATTACAGTATGGAAATCTAGTTTGAAATGCTGAGTTTTCTCTTTGAAGGACCATTTAAAGGCTACTTCTGAGTGTGACCAGTGCCTGTGGATAAGGGACATCAGAAGACTTTGGCAAAAATATGAAACTTTAAGAACACATGGAAAGACTGCCACATGCTAAAAAAGATACTCGCCATCTAGCCCACTCAGTTGTGCACATGAAAAGTAAACTATAAAGGAGTATTACTGACATGCTTGCTTGCTAATTCTGCTTATCTTATTTTGAGAACCATCACATAGTTCTGCTGTTTGGGCATGCTGAACAGCAATGTGTGTGTGTGTGTGTGTGTGTGTGTGTGTGTGTGTGTGTGTGTGTTATCTAAAATGGAGACAAACACCACAAGAAGACAATTCCGGTAGCATCCAAGGTTTCCTGCCGAGCTCATAAGACTCTTCCTCCTTTCCTAATGTGGTCTTTTTTGAAAGCAACACTGCATGTTCGTTTTTCCTGTGCCAACAAGACCTGAAAGATGAGATTGTTCTCCTTTGTCTCAAATTAAAGGGCACTTATCTCAGAAACCATTTGATGAGTTCCAAAGCTGACTGATAGAGATACCAGCCTCTTGTCTGCACCTTTAATTCGACGTCTGCTGTAGGTGGTAGGCCTATGTCATCAGGTCCCCTTTCATCTCAGTAGCTCCTGCCATAATTTGTTCTACATCTTCTTCTTAATAATACGGGCTTTTTCATGCTCTTGTGTTTTGATAAGCACCAGCCTAACACTACACAGTTCTAAGAGGCAGTGCCATAAAAGTCTGATGGGCTGGTGGCAGGAGCTAGATAAAAGCAGGTGTTGCCACAACATGAATAGGCATCTACTGATATGCTTTGGTGTTTGCTTGAGACCTGTGGGAAAAACAATGGTAAAAATATTCTTGTTCTAAGCATTGCATCCTTTAAAATATCTTTGATTGTTCTAGTCATTGAGTTATTTGAAATGTTTATATTTAATATAAGCCCAATTATTCTCCTGATTCTCAAAATTTTATCTGTGGGGAATATTTTAAAGTATAACTGAATTCTTGCTTCCCCATACTTCAGCATTAGTAGATAATCTTATGTCCAAATGTCTGTCCCTTAAAATTTAGAATTCCAAGGATGCTAATATCAATAGTTTATTTCTTCTCGGTGAATCATAAAGTGCAACCAGGTTTTGTATCCATGCACTTTTCACTTTGGTACACATTGAATTTGATGTGCAGTTACACAGAGAGGCCGTTAATGATCTGTGGATTGTTGCCTCACTCTGCCACTGGCTGAATTAGTCAGCTGGGGCCATGTTCTGCAGCCTGTGTAATAGACCTGTTTAGTAGCAAAACAGCAGCTGTATGAAACATCTGGGTGGTCTTGCAGAATTCCTTAAAGTGGATTAGATTTCATTTGTCTAAGATGAGGTCACAAAGGCTTGGACAGCTGGATCATTTTGACATCATGGACAGAACATGACCTCTTCCTACCTGCCAGATGTATTCAGGAAAGGGTGCTGGGGTTAAAACTGAGCCTTGGGCTCCATGAGCAGATATGGGTCAACAGATGAGGTCTCAAACCACAGATGCCAATGCTGGAAATGTCTCTGTGCAGTTAAGAGCCTGAATCTTCCCCTGGTACTTTCATTAGGCATGTTCCCTGCTGGAGAAGTCCCGGATCTGTGTTTTCTGCATTGAGCCACAGTTGATGACCCTTGTTTAGAATTTTAAGTGCTGCTAAGCAGAGACTGTGCCTTCCACATCGTAAGAAAGGCCCTGGGAGGCCCTTTGCTTTGCTACCACATAGTAGACAGCATGTGGACATACACACAGCAGAGTAAAACCAGATTTTGAGTGTCCCTTAGAGATAACAGTGGCTCCAGACATCAGTTCTTCCTCCAGTTCTGTTAGGAAACCAAATGATCCAATAAAATGTAATGATCAAGGGGTTCAAATGCAGCTGATAAATCTTACAAATGTGTGCCCAGGATGCCTAGAATTGATTTGTGGATGTTTCTTATTTTTGAAGAAGGACTTGGATGTTTGATTTAGTATTTGATGTAGACAGTCATTGTTGGCAAGTACAGCTGAATGGTCTGAAAGCATGACCTGTTTCTCCCTTATCTTCCAGTGAAGAGTCAGCTCACCAGATGCTCTAGCCTGAAATTTAGGATCTGTGAATTGTTCTGTTAGACCTTTGGACGGACCAGCATTATTGTACCAAAGATACATAATATAAAATATAATATACATTATAAAATAAATCCCCAATATGCTTTACCCTGAGTCAAGAAGTCACCCCAATTCCATCCATACTCCCTCCCCTGAACAGAGATCAAAATTCACTTCACAGTATTTACAATGGAATTATTAAATAAACCACAAGGAGGACAGCTCTTCACTGACTTTCTCAGCTGAAGTGTTCAGATGCTCATAACGTACAATTGTGCCTTCCACAATTATTTTAATCTCTACCTAAAATCATACTAGACAGTGTCTCCTGTTAGAACATCACTGTTGTCTCAGTTAAAAAAAAATAAAACCTTTACATTTACATATTTTCTAGTGGTGTTCTTCTAATCACTCCTTAGACTTCTCGGTTAGTTAGTAGGTTCTCGGCACTTAGTTCATGTCCTTTTCCTGCCTGAGCAAATCAGTATCCATGCCTGGATGCCTGCTGCTACCTTCTAAAATGAAGTTCGGCTCTGCCTACTACAAATGAACTTCATACCATTGTGCTGGCTAGTGTTTAGTCAATTTGACACAAACAAAGTCTGGAAAGGTCTCTCAGTTCTCCCAAGTAAGAAAATGTCCCCACCATATTGGCCTCTAGGCAGTCCTGTGGAGGATCTTCTTGATTAATAATTGATATGGGAGGACCCATCCCGCTGCAGGTGGTCCCACCCTGGACAGATTCCTGAGATATAAGAAAGCATGCTGGGTAAGCCATGGGGAGCAAACTAGTAAGCAGCACCCCTCCATGGCCTCTGCTTGAGTTCCTGCCTCCAGGTTCCTGCCTAGAGTTCCTGCCCTGCCTCTCCTCAGTGATAAGAGTATGAACTACGAGTTGTAAGCTCAAATAAATGGTTTTCTCGCCAAGTTTCTTTTTCTCACAGTGTTTTATCACATCTGTAGAAACCCTGGCTAAAACAGTGATTGTATCATTTTATATATTTCCTGCATTTCAAATACTGTTTAAAATTCAGTTGTCCCAAAGCATCTTTTCAAGTAAACTCAAATATCATCTCTCTAGCTTTTCCATGGGTTACCGTCAATCTTAGGAATATAAATCCACCTCATAAATATCTAGCATCTGAGACTATAAACTACAGGAACCTGAAAGACCAAGTGGCAGGGCAATGAATCCTGTCATAAAGCACAGTAATTGACAAGCCCTTACTTAGTCAGGATCCCAGAGCCTCCACTCGAGTTGTTTAAGGTTGGTGTTGATGTCGCTCTCCCGTTCGTTTACCATTAAGTTGCAAGGGCGATAACATATGCAGCCTTAGTGTGAATGGTGTTTGTTTTAAAATAAATGTTGATGCTGAAGAAAAAAGTGTTGGGTGAAGCGAGACAAATCTGACGGTAGCAACTTGTTTATGTATGGGGGTTCAGATGCTTTTGATCTTTAAAAATACAAAAACAAAAACTAAAAACCTCTTCAGAGACCTTTTAGAGTCCAGGTATCTCTGGATTGAAAGCTTGATCTTTGGGCCTGTTTAAGTTCTGTTTGGCATGTACCCTGTTAAGTGTCCATTTGCTAGGATTCCTATAGGATTTTGTGAGCTTCTTGCCAGTAAAGAATTGCCAATGGACTATTGCTTCCTCTTTCTCCTTTGCTTGCCTCTTTTTCTTTTGCATTCTTGTCATAAACTCATTTTTATAATTATCCTTAAATATTTACCTTAGTTCATTTTTTTAATTTTTCTGTTTTTCTTTCTTCGTGTTTGTAATGTGTATGTGTATGTGTGTGTGGTGTGTGTGTTAATGATCTCATAACTAACACAAGTCTTAGTTACCTTTCTATTGCTATGAAGATACACCATGACCAGGGCACTTGTAGAATAAATAGTTAATTGGATTTACAGTATCAGAAGGTGAGTCCATCACCATCATGGTGGAGTGCATGGCAGCAGGCAGGCAGTCATGGTGCTGGAAGAGTAGCTAAGAGCTTAAGTATTGAGACAACAACCATGAGGCAGAGAGAAAGCTAACAGGGAAGGACAGGACTTTGGAAACCTCAAAGCCCACCCTCAGTGGTATACCTCCTCCCAACAAGACCACACCTCCTGATCCTTCCCAAACAGTTCCATCACCTGGGGACCAGGAATTAGATACATGAGCTTATAGGGGCCTTTCTTGTTCAAAGCACCACTGAGCACGTCTGTGTAGGTGCACGTGCATATGAAAAATGGAGGTTCCTGCTGGGAATCTCTTCAACTTTATCCCCTGAGGCAAGGTCTCTGAAACCCAGAGCCCTGGGGCACATATGGCTAGTCTTGCCTGCAGGCTTGCTCTAGGGATCCTGTCTCAGCCCTGTGGGGCTGGAATTACCAATGGGCTGCCACACCTACTGAGCATTTATCTGAGTGTCTGAGGATCTGAATTCCAGTCCCCAGGCTTCTGGGTAAGCACTTGAACCACTGAATCACCTCCCCAGGCCTCTTTTTATTTAGCTTCTTGCCATCAGCCTCGAGGATCTTCAATGATAATACTTTGTGCATTACAGGCTGGTAATATCCAGAAGGCCTAAAAACTATCTGGAATGTTTTAGACATTCATTTTTAAAAATTGAATAGCTGAATCCAGGAGATACAAGGTAAAATATAAATATTCATATAAGACAGAATAAGATGGAGTAAAGTCCACAAAGACAGAGACAGATCCACATTTTGTTAGGATCTAATTGTAGGAAGTTTGGGGCAGATTAATATTTTTAAAAGGAACAAGAATTTTAAATACAAAATTATATGTATAAATTGATTATTTTTCAGAATGATAAAATTAACAATTACAAATTGAGTAAAGTTAATATGTTAAAGATATAAAATATAAAAATAATATTTAATTGTTATACTCTTGTTAATACTTGAATACTGGACTTTTCTGAATTTGTCTCTGTATTATTTAATGACTTTTCCTATGTAGCATCATTTTAATGGAGTAAATTCCTAATTCAATCCTCATTCTAACTTGATAATCAGATTGTATTTGTTTAAATAATGCTTTGGGGGATAGATAACCATGGGCCTTCAGACATGCACACCTGTGATTCATGAAACTGCTACAGGCTTCTATCCAAGTAGCATGGAGGATTTTAATTCCATGCTGCATTTCCAAGTACGTCACAGTTAAAGAACGTCTCATTGTCAAGATTCCAATGAGAACTGAATTATCGCTTGTGATTTTATAGATATAATGATTAAAGAAATCTTCCATCTACTAGTTTTGTCCATTTCAGATCCTGCTGCTCCTTTCCTCTGTACCCACACACTTCTGGTGCTAGATACAAACAGAGCACATTCTTGAGACAGTTGCCTGCCTCTGTACCTTTTGGTCCCCAAATTAGGTGAACAGCTACATCATATGATCACCAGTAATAACTAGTGTTTTAGTTATAAAAGCTAAAAATTGTCCACAAAACTATATATAATTGTCTATAAAACTGTCCACAAACTATATATATATATATATGTATATATGTATATATGTATGTATTCAGCTCAGCTCTCCTTAACTGGATTCCAGAAATACTTGGCCACTCCAGTGTCAACCAACAAAAGGAAAGGTGTAGGGAGACATTGAAAATTAACATCTCACACAGATAAATTGGACAAAATCACATAATCACTTGATCCTGTTATTAAGGTTGCTCCTCCTGTAAGAAGCCCATGCACAGGAGGCCCTGAAGTTCTGATACCCGAACATTGCAGAGTAGAGATGGTCCATTGCTGTTGGGGATAGCTCTGGAAACGATGACAGGATTACAGAGGTTGGGAATATTAGCTAATGATCATTTAGAATCAGAGGACATGGGGCACTTTTAGCAAGTATGGATGGTCCTGTTCAGCACACAGGACATGGCAAAGAACTTAGCATGCAATATAATTAGAGAGGAAGGTTGGGTAAGCCCCCAAGTCCTTGAAACCCAGAACAGAGAACTGAAGGTCAGCAATACAAGGTGAGCTTCCCCTTCTAGCCTCAATGATTTAGTAGACTTCATTTGGACTTATTACTTTATGTATTTTTATGATTATGATTTATGTCTTTTTAAGAGTGTTTCCATTTCAAACATCAGGAACTTTGTTTGCCTTTGCTCTGGTTGACACTTGGGATCTAACATATGATAGAACCTGGAATTAACTGCCCTCATATAAAATGAACAAATGATAACATAAAATGCTTTAGTTATGAATTTGTAAGTGTCAAGCAGATGAAATGTAGAAACTTCTTTAGATGGAAGAACCCAGACACTCAGGCATGTTAACAACATACATGATTTTGAAGGCACTGCCATCTTCCAAGAAAAATGTGAGTCCCAAGAAAAGCCTTAAAAATGCTTCCCTTGTTCTGATGGCAACAGTACTGAGTTGAAGCAGCTTCCAACTCTCAGAGAGACTTAATCACGTGAGGCCCTTCTTACCCACTGTCAGGTCAGGAGGATTTCTGTGACTTGCCTGTGTTTGTTTCATCATGTGTGGAACAAGTATAGTCTCTGTAGTCTGAAAAGAAAGATAAATGGCCCTAAATGTTAGTCATCCTCCACTTCTCCCCCACTTTTATAGTGATGCTGGGAATCTCTTTCCTAATGGAGTGATATTTAAGACTGAAGTTTCTGGACTACCTAAAATCAGCCTTCGTCTCTCTCGTGTGGTTTCTCCATCACAGCATCTGAAAGCATGTCGCAGCTGCTGCATTCATCACCAGCCAGGCCCCAGGGCAGGTCACTCACTCCTGTGGAGAAAGTGATCTCTGCTCGGTGCTTGGCCATAAATTGTGCAGCTATTGATATCATTACCAATTTTTTTATGGGTCTCCAGGTATCATTGCTGTGTAGTTTGTTAGACAGCCATTGAACAAGCCCTTTCCGAGGCTCATAAAAGTCCACACACACAGATACCTAGTTGTCTCCAAAAACAAAGAATGTGCTACTTTCACCAGGCTTACTTTATTCAAGTATTGACAGGATGAATAGGAATACTGGAAGGCATGTACATCACCTGTCAGATAGATACATTCCAGAAGAGTGAGGCCTAAGAAGCTGTGGGCAAATGTCTGCCTCTTCCATATTTTCCCACTGACTTCCCTTTTATCTGCATTTTTCAAATGCTTTCTTATATACATATCACTGTTTCCTTGTAGATCGGGATTAGGACTTTGGGGTAGCTACCCAACATGGCAACCTGTTCATTCTGCTGCTGCGATGGATGTGGAAAGGGAATGGAGTCCATGGGTTACACAATGCTAAAGCCACCATTAGAAGGCAGGTTTCCAGAGCTTTGGCCTTTTGAACCAAACTTCTGGAGGACAGTCTCATATTTTAATAACAGACACATTCAGCACATTTGAGACCTCAAGATAATTTCAAAGTAACATTCTAGGTTGAGTACTTGTGGAGTCAGCTAAAGAAATGCAGTATTCAGACACCAGAATGCAACCCGTGTTGGTGGACGAACAATCCCGACTCCCTGTAATTTTTCCTATTTCTTTAACTATTTTTTAAGTTATAAAAATTTTCTATCATTTGCAATTCCAAGCATGGTTGATGTGAGAGCTATACCAATTTAAAGGGTTCTATTTAGGATTTTTTTCCCTATTTATCTTGTCATTTTGTGTCAGCAATATTAGAAGTATAATTTTTATCCTTTTCTGTAAACTGTCCAAGTGTTTCTTTCCATGATTTCCATGGCACTGCAGGAACTAATTTCTCACAACAGAGGGAACTGAAGACTGATGGGGCAGCGCTTTCTGTACACTCACGGGCTGTCATGGCAACCGTCCTCCTTTCTCCTTTCTCCCCCCCACACATTCTAAACTCTCTTCTGAGGGCTCACTAGCAACTCATGGTTTTACCTGCCTTTCATTGGAGGAGTCTAGAATAGGGAGTCTTAGCTCTTTGTTTCTTAGCATGTGATATGGAACCACTCAGGCACTTCCTGGTTGTCTTTGTACATATCACATTTGTCTCTACACTGTCATTCTGGCCCACCATGATTTCCAGTAAGAATTATTTCAGATTAGAATCAAATCATCGGGAGTAAATGTCCATTGTTCTTCTTCACCCAAGACACATAGGATCACGACTGCACCCTGTGCTCACTCTGGGCTCAGCCTGGTTAGGATATAGTTTGTAATCAGTTGCCAAAATCTCCCATTTTCTTCTCCAGCTTCTCTCCGTTGCTGCCTCTGACGACAGACGCTCTACCCGGCATCTTGATAGTGCCCTCCCTGCCTCCCAAGCCAGAGTCCCTCTTAGTCTTACAGACTGTCATGTCTTCACATTCACTGTAGCTGCCTGGGGATGAAACAACACTAATACTGACAAGCTGGCCTTCTGGCTTCGCTCAGGAGGATCATTAACCATCTTTAAATAAATAAATTGCTGCTGCTACTCTCCGTACAATTTAGAACATGTGTCCTTGTGACTTGATGTGTGGCTCATGTTTGAAACCATTGTTTGTTTTCTCCGCTGCCAACAGCTTCCTCTGTTATGATTCTTCGGATTCTTGGTTTCTTTTCTTGTAATGGCCTGTCCTTCAAGGCCCTCCAAGTTCACTATTAAATGACATCACTTGTCACTTAAGCAACTCCACCCAAACACAACCTTCAGATATAGAAATCTCTCCCTCCATCTCCCCCCTTCCCCCTGTGGGGTGTGTGTGTGTGTGTGTGTGTGTGTGTGTGTGTGTGTGTGTGTGTGAGAGAGAGAGAGAGAGAGAGAGAGAGAGAGAGAGAGAGAGAGAGAGAGAGAGAGAGAGAGAATCAATTGTCATTTAAGCAACTCTATCCAAACACAATCTTGAGATGTACAAAACTCTCTCGTTCCCCCTCTCTGTCACCTCTGTGTATCTGTCTGTCTCTGGCTCTCTCTCCTCTCTCTGTGTAAGCATGTTCACACACATAGCAAACTCAGAAACTTGTATTATATAGAAACTACCTCCCACCCTCCATTCATGTTGGCCTTTATATCATGAATGACCCATTAGTATAAAAATTTGAGCTTTTAGGCCGGGCGTTGGTGGCGCACGCCTTTAATCCCAGCACTCGGGAGGCAGAGCCAGGCGGATCTCTGTGAGTTCGAGGCCAGCCTGGGCTACCAAGTGAGCTCCAGGAAAGGCGCAAAGCTACACAGAGAAACCCTGTCTCAAAAAAACCAAAAAAAAAAAAAAAAAAAAAAAATTTGAGCTTTTAAATAATTGTTGCCTCTTTGAGATTTTTTTCAAAGACTTAGGGCTATTTAATGGGGCTGTTGGGTGTCTAAGTGCACCCCCTTTGTGCATTACTCTCACCAACATCAAACTGGCAATTGTTTAATAACTAGAAAATCCACCATCATTCGTAGACACCTGAAAACTAATTCCACTTTTTTCTCCCACCAGCCTGGCATGTCTTTCAACGTCCTCCAAATTCAGTATTTAGTGATGCCACTTGTCATGTAAGCAAGCTTCATCCAAACACAGCCAGTGCTGACTGGCACACCAGTCTTAGATTTTGAAGACAAAAGCCCTTTGTGAATGTGTAAGTTTTTAGAGTGAGGCTTCAGCTATAAGTACCCCAGTGGGAACTGAGGTTACTATGACAAGATCCTCAATATGGGGACATAACCATCAGCTATGTCCCACACCAGGGCTTCTTCTCTCTCTCTCCATGTAGCATAGTTCTCTTCCATGGCCCCAGGGTATCTAGCTAAACAAAATGGAAACTTGCATATCCCATCGCATGTGTGTGCATTGGTATGGATTCTCCCGTCACCTAGCTGTTGTACACCTGTTATGGTGGCCTACCTTTATGTATACCGAAACCTGCTGCATGTTCCTGTCTGCCATGGTTTCTTCTATGAAGTAAGCTAACGTACTGTGGTTGTTCAGCTCATGACCATCGCCTCCCCAGCACCCACTGCTTTGGTCCTGTTGCACAGCTGAGCTCCCCGTATTTAGCTGTAAAGATAAGCATCATGCAATATCCCTTATTTTGTTTCCCTTTTGCCTCTACTGGCTTTTAAACTCTGACTCCAGGGAATGCTATCTATGACTTCTTGAGCTGAAATGAACACTTTCACCTTAAAATCTAAGAGCCTTCTCAATTCGATAGAACATAATGGTTGGAAAACTTCTCCCATTTTGAATTCCCTTCATACTCTATCTAATATTATATATGATTTTATATAATATATATTTTTTCAATTCTTACTTTAAGGCTATGTATTACTGTACAATTAGATTTTTGCTAGTTTTCAATCACATAGTATTCACTAAAAATGATTTTGATTTTCTGAAGTTGATCTTTTAGATAAGCTAACATTGTTATTGTTCACAACAAATGTCAAGGGACAGCTCTTCCCTCGAGGGGAATTTGGGAAGAGGAGGGTAGTCTTCCTGTCTGAAGAATACACAATGGTCAATGTCATATATTGTACCAGACTTAGTGCCTCCCCCTCTTCAGCTCTTTCTTGTTTGTATGACCAGGTCTTCCATGGAGAGACTGTCACAGAAAAGTCCACTTTCAGTGTCCTGGAACCAGCACAGACAGTTCAGTCATGTGACTCCAAAGGCCATTGTCTAGTCCCCTGTACTGATGTGTGGCAGTTTTCAGCAGTATGAGCATCCACAGGGGAGGTCACAAGCTCCTTCAGTGCGTATTTCTTTCTGCCCCTCCCCACAAGGAGGAAAAGTGAGTCACCTCCCTCTTATTTAGTGAGCTTGACTGGGAAATGCAACTTCAGCTCTACTGTGGTCCAGGATTTGCCTATCCATTAAGCCCTCTCCATACATGCCTTTGTTGAAACAAGGGTGTTCTCTCTGGCTTTGAGTGACAACTCTGACTCTCCTTGACAGCAGCCTGCTAATAGGGGTTGGCAGTTTGAAAAATAAAATGAGGAGGGTTTGTTTAAAGCTGAGATAACAGTTCATATTTTGAGATGCTCATTATTAATTCCAGTATGAAATGATTTGCACTTGTTATTAACACATTAAGACAGCCAAGGAAAAATTAGAAGGTGACTCAACAGGGGACATCCAAATGTGAAAGGAAGAAAAACACAGAGGGAGACTTCTTCCTAATGAGCTGAGTCCACGTTTAAGAGAGATCATCCATCTTAAAGTTTGATTGGTTGCTTCAAGGTTTGGGTGTGTATTTATTAATTAAAATTTGTAACTGATACATAAAAATGTGAAAGGTGTACATAATAACGGAGTACCATGGATGATATTTATTTTATATTCCACATAGTTGATACAGTGGAATAAAGTGAATTGTTATCTCCTGAGTGTTGTGGCATATTGGATGCATAAAGCTGAATACCTGTTACTTCAAAAGCATCCTAAATAATTTAACATTTTATCAGTAAAGTGGGAGATAAACTGTGATGAGACAGAGGCTTGCATCCTCAAAGCTGAAGAAAAACCATCTTCTATAGCTTGAAAAAGAGGCATTTATAATCTAATAAAAAGCATGTGTCATACATCATGACATGTGTGTTTGTATGTATATGTGTGAATGTATTATGTATGTATACATGCATGTATATGTGTATGTATTGTGTATTTGTGCATATGTGCATGTATGTGTTTATATGTGTATATGTGTACATGTATGTGTGTATATATATATATATATTTGTGAGTATATGTGTGTATCTAAATGTGTGTTTATATATTATGTATGTATATGTGTGTATATCTGAATGTATATGTGTATTTGTGAATATATGCATATGCATTTATTTGTGTATATGTGTGCATATGTGTATGTATATGTGCCTATGTGTGTCTGTACATGTGAGTATATGTGTGTATCTGTATATATGTTTATATGTGTACATGTACGTGTATATCTGTGTGTACATGTGTGTATGTATATGTATACATGTTTTATGTCTCTATATGTGTGTATGTATGTATATGTATAACTCAGCTGAAAAGTCATAGTAACTAAAAACTAAAATTTTCTAAAGTTGTTAGTCATTATTTTCTTTTCTCTGCTATATCCTCGCCTTGTTTTTGACAGTGAGAAAATTTTATGGTGAACCAAGATGCCATTCCTATTTTTCTGTCCTTTTTCTAACTTGAGATTGTTAAATTGTAGTGCACTCACCTTGTTAAATACATAGAAATAATTGAGAGTTTCAAGGTGTCTCCCTTCCTCTTCTCCCAATTTCTTTGGGACTTTAAATATCATGAGTTGTTTCTGAGAATAATACATTTAGACCAGTTCTTCTCTTCATGCTACTGATAATTTAGGGGTTTAACTTGAAAGAAACATTGCCTATAGGTCAACTGAAGAAGTGAAAAATTGATATGAGACTGAATTTTAAGGAACTTTTTCCTTCTAGTCCAGTTTATTTTTCAAGTTTCATTGAAGAAACAGTTGCCAACTGTACAGCCTAACAGTTATTTTTAACATTGTTGAGAGGGAGGAAGTAAAGAATAATGTGATAGAGTGTCTATTAATAAAAAAGAGCAAGAAAAAAAGTATGTGGGGTTTTAATACATTTTGTCATGATGTCTCTAATTTTTATAGCATATTAATTAATGTACTATGAAAGTTTTGTTTTCAAAAAAGCAGCTTCTGTATAGAAAGGGGTAAACGTGCTAGCAACTTTATGTTTTGTACAGAAGAAAAAGAGAATGTTGTAGCACGTATGAAATCTGTTAGGTAAATGACTTAAGATGGGGATGAAATGTTCCTTTAAGCTAAAGTAGCTATTGAAGTTTGAGAAGTTATTTTCAGAATGTTTATTGATAAATGAGAAACTGCATTCCACTGTTTTTCACTCTTTTCTCAACAATATATAAATAAAAGTTAATTTTTCTGTGAGAGTAACGTTTAAACCACGAAGAGGTTTTTTCTTTACATTTTTCTCTGTAGCAGCCAGTTTTGTCTGAAGCACGTTATTTCAGGCCCTAATTGCAGTGAGCGTGGTTAGGTTGCTAGCCCTGCTGAGATTGAATTGCGTTTGAACTTTCTAATCTTTTTTTCAGAATTTAATAACTGACTCAAATATTTAATAGTGGAAGCTTTTATTAAGTTAAAAAGAAATCAGAATATATTTTTAGAAGAACTAACTTATTTTCGTTATCAGTTTTGTCTACTTTAGGGGAAAAAGAACAGAATGGAACCAATCCCTTTGTATACTTAAATAGACATTAATGCCGTAAGCCCAGAGCATGATTTCATTCAGTGTATCACTGTTCAGAAGGTTGGGGAGGCATCAAATGGCGGTAATAACTGTGCTTCCAGGTCTGCTAAAGAGCAGTTTACATTGGATGTTTGAACTTCTTCATTAGTCTTGTCCATAATTATTCTTTAAAACCCCATGCGCTTCTGAGGACCGCCCTTAGATTCCCCACTCTGGCCTTGCATCTCCAAACACATCTGTTAAATGCAGTGTCCGGTTCTAAAATGCAGGTAAGGGAAGATGAGGGTTGGAAGATGGAGTGCATGCATGCTGTCTCACCTAGAGATGCCCAGCGAGCCTCCGGTGGATTCATTTACAAGTCTCCTTAGAAACGGAGTGGTGAAACATGAAAGCGTGTTATAAACCCTTTTAATTAAAATACGTTGTACCATATATTTTCTTCTCCCCAGGGTTCATTCAACCTCTGACCTCTTATTTTGTCCTGCAGGCACTCCACTGCTGGTGAGGAGAAGCAGTGAACCAGCACCAGGGCCACATGCTGATGCCCAGACGAGCGCTGCAAGCCCGAGTGGCCAGAGTCTGAAACCTGTTGTTCCGGTAGGTGTCTTACCATTCGAGTTTCTGTGAAGGATCAAAGGACCTTACCCATCAACTCCAAAGAGCTGAGAATTAGATACAGGCCTTTTGATAAAATGCAAAGTAGTGGTTATAAAAATAGATAGCATGGTATCTATCTGCTGGTAGTATGTAGTTACAGCGATAGCTATTACTTACATAGCACTGATTGCATGACAGACCCTGTTCAAATCCTCACGTAAATTTCTACATGTAAGTAAGGGTAGGTTTTAATCTCCATTTTCCTGATAAAATGTAGGGCAAGGGGGACTTTCAGGACACATAGCTATTTGTTCAAGGACACATAGCTAGAACATGGGAGACCCAGGAACTGAACCAAGTGTTCTGGCCGCAAAGGCCTGTTTCCAGCCAGCGTATGGTCTTGCTGTATGCCTTCTGTCATCCTGCTTCAGAATGTCAAAGTCTAGACCGGTGAATTTTCAGTGATTTAGCACAATGCTTTGTAAGGCAGAACAACGTGAATGATGATAAGAGTTTGAGTTCCCAATAGCATGAATACATGAAGCCAGCACTGGAGTTCTAGAATTCAGCATTGAAGCTAAAGGAAAATAAACTCTAGAAGAAAAAATACTTCTGAGACAATGTATTTGTAACTGCTGTATTTATGACTGATACAGTAAGTGAAGAATTACTTCCAGGAAAGGTATTTCCCACCCATCCACATAGACTGTGGAGTTGTGTTCTTTAAATTCTCAGTTGGTCTGAAGAACTGTAATGGCGGTTCATCCATCCAGATAGCCTGTGAGTTAAACGTTGGCTAATGACCATACATGTCATCACAAAGAACAGCCTCCAATAATGTAACCATAGTTTCAACACTCCTAAAAGCCCATCCGTGTCTCAGTACAAGTCTCACTTTAGAGCACTTTATGAAAGATGGATATTAGGGTGATGGATGGGCTAAGACAATTCTCACAGTTTGGTATAATTTTGTTTTCAGGAACCTGTGCCAAAGTTTATAAAATGGAGGATGCTATGCTGCATTATTGAATATTTACCTGTCAATTAGGATTTTCCCAATTTTTGCACATTTTTCCTTAAAGTACTACCTTTAAAGAATTTTAGATGCAATATTATCTTATTATCCTGTTTAAAACTCTGTCCTCTGGATGCTGGAAATGGTTCAGTGCTTAAGAGCACCTTCTCTTTTAAATATGTATTTTATGACTTATTTTTTAATATTATAATATAATTACATCATTTCCCCATTCCCTTTCCTCCCTCCAAACCCCAATATACCTCTCCTTGTTCTCATTCAAATTCATTGGCTCATTTTTAAAAAAATGTTGTGTTACACACACACACACACACACACACACACACACACCACACACACACACACACACACACACACACACTCTGCTCAGTCTGTGTAATGCTACTTGTATGTATGTGTACGTTTTCAAAGCTAACTCTGCGGTATTGGATAGCCCATTGATTATTTCTCCTGCGTCCAGCATTCTTTAATTGCCGTAGTTCCTCATGTAGGCTGAGGCCTCATGGCGCTCCCCCATCCACTTTGGCTTGCCTCTTGGTGCATTCCTTATTCAGCTCATCTTCAGCAGCCACGGTGGAGAGCACCTACTTTCCTCGCAGGGGACTCTGCTGGGAATGCCAGCTCCTGGGAATTCAATGCCCTCTTTTGGCCTCTGCAGGCACTTCATTCATGGGCATGTATCAACACATATAATCACATAATTAAAAAATAAAAATATAATCTTTAAAAAAAACCCTCTGCTCTTTAGGGAAGTATTTTTGATAGAACATTAATAAAAGTTGGGTATGTCTGATCGACTTTATTGATGAATACAGTGAAAGCCAGTGTTTGGTATTTTGTGGAGATTTTGTTTGTTTTCATTTCATTTTAAATATGCAGTGATTGAGACCAGGTTAAGTCTAAATATATTGAATTGGGAAAAGGGAATGATATAAGTATGAGAAAATTTACATAAACAAGAATAAGTACAATTTAATGCATATTTTATGATGTCTATATACCCTAAAATGAGTCTGTCTGATTAATGTGCTATCACTGTTTGAATGTGGAAAATCCACCCACATATATTTCTGTTTGTATCACATAGACTCAGTACTTAGAACAATTGAAATAACATAAATATTGCTTTCTCTTAGAGAAAATTAGGGCTCCCATCTTTCTAATAGTGTTATCCAAATATGACTGCAGGGAATTCTATTTGGGTTGTGTAGTTGGATGATTTAGTATTACTAGCAGAGATGTGTAATCTAATTTCAGGAAAAAATACTACCACTCAAAACGCTTGTACCTTGCCTTTATGTGGGTTACAGGGCTTACATGCCTGCACATCAGCAGAAGAAGGAAAGCAGACATTGTCCTTTCTTCCATAGTAGGCTATGTGCATGGTGCTGAGTACAGACTGAGGCCTGAAAGACATGGTCCTTGCCCTGGTGCAGGACTGAAGCACATGGACTTCTCTTGCTTCAGTTATACAATAATCTCTGTGGACTGTGTGATTCGAGTGTTCCAGGAGCACATGCTGTGTCATGCTTCTCTGGATCTAGAGCCAAGTACATGGAAGGGGCTCCGTGTGCATGCTTTGGATTAGAAATGAACGCTACATATAAGGCGAGAGGAATATCTTAGAGTTTCTGATCAATAAACTAGCTTTTTTGAATAATTAACCTAACCCAGCCAATCTTCCCATTACCTATTACCCACTCTTCAAAACTCTTTATTTTTTATAATGTTTATTTAGTCTGCCTAACTCAGGATACATTAATTGCCCTGTTGTAAAAACTGTAGACAGTGAGTAGAGATTCTTGAGCGGGTGTCCATTTCCACTTAGAAGAAAACATCGTGTGTGTGTGTGTGTGTGTGTGTGTGTGTGTGTGTGTGTGTGTGTGAAAAGTCTCATTAAGTACTTTTTGTTGACTCTGCTCAAATAAGTTTGCTATCTTGGATTAAATAAACTATATTATTGAATTATTTTAATTATTTTTATTTTTCTAAATGTGGTAAATATCAAACTACAAATTATATTTATGGTTCTTATTGCATTTATATTGGGTTGTGTTCCTCTAGAGAGAAGTGAAATCAGGTGTAAATTAATGAAATGATTTGAGACCCTGGGAGAAGGTCTCTGAGCCCCATGTCATCTCTTGAGTGTCAGCATGATTAGTTGTCACCCTGGCTCCTTCCTGTGGAACAGTGCGGTGCCCTCACTAACTCTGTAGAAACCCAGGTACAGAAAAAAATGCTGTGGTACTAGATGTACCCATGTACTTGCTATCAGTATTTGCTCAGTGATGATATATTGGCTTTCTGGGCATTAACATGGGAAAACCACCACTACAGACCTTACACAGTTGTTTCTTCATGACAAGGACCGTAGGCATTCAGGATGTGTAGATTGCAGACTTGGGCTCTTTCCCAGATCTCAGATACCAGAATTCTCCTGGAAGGGTCACCTGTAGCAGCTTCATTCCTCCGACTGGATAATAATTCCCGGGAAAGGAGAGTTCCTCACAACCACAGCCTAAGACTCTAAAGAAGGAACACTTGACTCATTGGACTGCCTTTAAAGTCACAGCTGATGACTGTCGTTTTTAGCTGTACTTCATTAGGCTCACCCCAGTTAGAATGCGCAAAGCTGATGCCCAGACGTGTGCTGTGTGGTTTGGAAAAGTTAGAAAAGCTGAGCCTGTCTGACTGATTGAATTATTACAAATTGGTTATTTCAGAGGTACACTCATAGGCATGTTGGACTTGCAAAACAGAGCCAAATAAGAAAATTTGGATTCGCTGCCAGTTTCCAATTCTGTGTGCTGAAAACCCACCAAATTTCAGTTTTCATTACTTAAAGTATCATAGATAAACAGCATGGAAATTTGTTTCTCTGCTTCCTCTTCATACCACGACAGTATGGCTATTAATGTCCAAGCAACAATAGTTTTTCATCTTCCAAGACAGTAGCCAACCACATTCTCTTGATGCTTTTGAACTGAAGAAAGAGAATCCTGGGGACAGGATATTGTACTGAGACTTTTCCTATAGGAAGCCTTTCCTTTCCTTGATTGCAACCTGGTGTTCTTTCTTGGCTTAAGGGCATACCATAAAACCAAGCCCTTGAAATTGATGTTCCTAAATTTGCAAATGGAACTCTAAACACATGTGATATTTCCCCCTTAATATCCGGTTAACTAATATAGGTGTTTGTGTTTTAATGACTGTTTATATCTTCCATTTAATCCTTAAGGCATGCCGATCCTGCAGAGTGACTAAATTAAAAAGTAGATTCCTTAAATGTATAGTACTGTGGTTGTTCTATGAGAGTAAAAGGATCATGCTCTAAACCTGTTACTTGTTATATTAGCAAAAGTGTGTGTGTGTGTGTGTGTGTGTGTGTGTGTGTGTGTGTGCGCGCGCGCATGCGTGTACCTATTTACATCTGGCCTTTAGAAGTTGATATCTGTATTATATACATTTTTAAAAATCAAGTAGTCAGTTCAGGTGTGTTAAAGTAAAAGCAGTGGATGGTTTTCAGGGGTGTGATGTCTCTCTGAAGTTACATGTTCTGGTGCAGGATAGGCATGGGACTCATCATTCTCTAGATTTTAGAAGAACAAAATATTAAGATGAGAGGCCCCATTATTTAGGGTTAAATAGTACAGGGAACCAACTCCTCGACTCCTCAGACTGATGGTGATAAAGCAGCAGAGGTCTCACCCTCTCCTTGCAAAGGTTCATTAAATAACTCAGGTTATTTCACCATGTTATCGTCCTTCCTACCTAACATACATAAATTCAGGATTTTGAAATGAATGGTTTTTTTTCTCTCTTTTTTTGCTCCAACAGCAACACATACCTGTTTATTCGATGGCAACATGATGGCCCAACACTCTATGGTTAAGATTCAGGGAGGGGAATGCGGGCTGGCTATGGAGGATACCCTCAGAGAAATATTTCCAGTTGTCAGCAATGTTCTATTGGAGGATAAGCAGAAATTCAACCAGTCTTTGGAGATTTGGGTGTTTTTTCAGCAAAGATACTGACGGTGGTACTGGTGAGGGGGAGTATTTCCAGTGAGTAGCTGCATTCTTCTTGCCTCTTGTATATATCTGTGGATTGAGAAATGAACTATTGCATATCTCTTTCCAAGCATGTCAATATATTGAAATTATAATAGATGTTTCTCCCCAGATTAAACTTTCTCAAATCCATGAACGAAATCATTGGGATATCATAATTAAAGTTGAATGCCTAGTCCGTTGGAATAAAAATCTGAAGGGGTTTGGTTGTGTAGTGTGGGTCATACAACCAAACCAGCTAAATGTGATCTGCCTTCCTTAGTGATTATTCAAAGTCTACACATAATGAAAATATGAGTGAGTTTACGTCAAAGCCCAACCTAAGATTTAGTAGACATTCTGGACACACAAATCTTATTTTCCATCCATTAGACAGTACAGCTACACAAGGCTATAGAAGCTCAAGATAGATGACTGCTGGGGGGTCTGAAGGAAGGTGATACCCATTGTATTTCAGCCAGGAGCGTTGGATGCCGTGCAGCCAAAGGAAGGAGAAATACCATGTAATATACAACTGTATTATTTAGAGGTACCGAATCCTACAAAAGGTTTTTCTTTCTCTCAGTTTTTTTTCTCTTTTTTTCTGACACAGTGATTTAATAATAGTCCTGGCGTTTGAAACTCCAGCTGTTCACGCTGTGTGCTGATAAGACCAGAGTTTGAAGACACACTGCAGCGATGGTTTTCATATGGCTTTGTTTTAAGACACAACGCTGCCAACCAGTATTCACGAAGCCAAATGTTTACTAAGTTTGGCAAGTTTAGGGCAGCTTAATTTCTAAAGCAGTGCGCTTAGAGACTAGGGTTCAGGTACGGGAGAGGGAGGGGCCCCATTTTTTCTACAGCAGAGTTTTTCACGGCATTTTGCAGAGGTTGATTAAAAAAAATGGGTTAGCTGAATGTCTGAACCATGACAAGACAAGGACCCTGGGAATTGTGACCCCTGTTCAGGCACATGCCTCTGTATCACTTACTTTGGGTCTTGTTGAGAACTACAAACAAAAATTTCACTATTTGAAGTCTGTTTCAGAAATGAAAAAAGCCAACTGTCTTATTTTTTTATTTAGCCAGGGTCTAAGCGTAATGCTAACTGAGTTTTGCTTTCATATCAAAATACATTGATTGATCCTTTAGGTATCTTGTGCTGCATGCCATTAGGAAAGCTTAAGACATTACTCCTCTCTGCAGGAAAGTTAGAGCCCCGTTAAGAAGACCAAATTCAAAGCAATTGAACAGCTCTGTCAACCCAAGCTCATGTATCAGATTGCCAGATCTTTCATTTCAACCACCAGTCTGCCCATTCTTTGCCTATACTCTACACGTTGGCTGTGGGTTTCATTTTCTTAAACCCTGAAGGGAGCTGCCACGGTGGGTGTCTTTGGTAGCTCTCATCGTCTTGCAGTGTGACTGCCTGTTGGCATGTCTGCACGTTACCCAAACTGCAGGCCTGTCAGTGGCAGAGCTAGTGTTTCCTTCTTTGTGTCCAAGTCCCCATCTGTAGTGCCTGGCACATGGTAAATTATAAAACTTTCCTTCTGAGATGGGTAAGGTGAAATCAATCCAACAACCTTTAAGCAGCTTTAGCTCATTTGGTAAGTGGGGATGTTGGATATATGTGCACATCTGTTTGTGTAGATGCATACATATATATATATATATATATATATATATATATATATATATATATATATATATATATATTTGACATGGTATTCTGTCCCCAAAATAGTGTCAGTGGAAGATTTCCTGCTTTAGAGCAACCTGTTGCACAACTTCCCTGCTACATGTCAAAATATTGCCTGGCGGCTGAGGTCAGCAGTTCGGAGTCTCAGACTTATTTCATTTTAGAATTTTAGCAATGAGTTGGTTCAGAGAATTAGTTGAAATTTTAGGGAGAGAACAAGCCATTGTTATTCTGCATATGAATTGTTATGGAGGCTATTTTTACAAGTAAACCGCAAAAAAAAACAGAATAGAAATTAATACCGAGGTGGTAGACTCAGTTATTTGAACTTTATTTTTTGTCAACCAAATTGTGAGTTCAATAATATGAAGTTAGTGATCCTATCAGTTATAATGCTATACTTTTCAAAGAACTCAAAGAAACTTCTAATTTTAACTTTGGCTTCATTTCTTATGCCAGTGCATCTACGGATGTTTCTTTCCATTGTTTCATCTAGCCCATCTTTCTTAATAGGTTTTTCTAGTTTTGATTGATATACAAGAAAATAAAAATACCTCCGGAATGTGGGTTAATTAGAGAATTGGGAACATTCACAATGTGCTTTGTGGCAAAACCTCAATGAGTGTAACAATGTCATGTTCGTGCTTGGGTCAGATCCAGTCTGATGGTGCCTATTTGACATTTACTTAGATGTTCAGCTTTTCTGAAGATCAGGATCCAAGACTCTGAATTATTAACACACTGAAAGAACTAGTTAAAATGCGAATGATTCTCTCCTAAAATGTGTGTAACTAAAAATAATAGTAATAAACAGGAAAGCTACATAAACTCTGCCATTATTGATTTAAACCCCCAAACTAATGATTTCTGGGCTCCAGACATGAGTTGCTAACCTTGATTAGAATGGATTCAACTTTAAATTTCATTCTAATGTCCTAGACTTCATTGATATCAATGATTTTTCTCATGTAAGATCCTAGTAGTCTGTGTGTATTTGCCAAGTAAATATTAGAGAGGAACCTTTAAAATAAAAACCTGAACACCCATACAGAGGCAGCATCAGAGAACCCTGCACACGCACACACACACACACACACACACACACACACACACACACACACACACACACAGAGTGAGATAGCTTACATTAAAGTCAGAAGTCTAAAGCCAAGTAGCCAGGTTTGTCTAAGGTTAAAGTCAAGGTGGAGAGCTGTGGGGTTATTTTGGGGTTTGGTGTTGTTTGTTTTCTATTCTCTTCCATGCAGCCCTTTTGTGCCGAAGGCATTTACTAAACATCCATGGAGTGGACTGAAAGGGTTAATGGAAGTTCTCCCTAGAGAAGCAGCAAGCTTCTGGGAGGAATAGAGAACTTTTTTTTTTTCCTCGAGCATGGCGATATTCATAGAGCTCTCTTCAGATGAGGAAAACGTTTTTTCTTCTTGAAACATAAACTCTTCTGAAGTGTGAGTTTCATTCTGGCTCCTGCTTTCAAAGAGAAGTTCGTCACAGAATGACATTGTACAGACATTAAACAAGACTTCTCTTTCTCAGGAGGGGGCCCCTTTCCTAATAGTCCTGTGCCATAAAGTAGAATTCTGATGTAGATGAATCACATTTTAAAAGTCGCTACTGTGTGTGTTTTACGCTTGTGGAAACATGTAACATCCTCATAAGCAGCGTGTGGCTTGTCACAGTGCAGCTTTTGATGTCTGATTAGGTGATCATGGGGACATCTGGAGTGAGTTAGGTTTGAAGTGACTATTCTGAGGTAATGGAGGACCCAAAGCCTTGACAGTGCTAAGTTTTTTTTTTCCCAATGAAAAGTTTTTGCAACCTTTACCTTATTTTGGGGGGCCTTCTTTCCAGACAGATCTCCCTACTTTTTAAGTAAGAATGGATGAGAGGCATTTGTTGCAAAAAAAATCATAAAGGGTTCTTGTCGTGGGAAAGAAATGGCAGCTAATACATCTGAAGTCAGAACTGACTAACTTATTACAGGGACTGATGCCTGTACTTCCTCTGCCTTTAATTTCACTCACTGCCAATCAAACCAGCCTTCTTCATGTTAACACATATATAAAATGTATTTGACATTCAGCTCCATTCTTAAGGCGATCCAAAGAAAAGCAAGCAGGCATGGAAGCAGCTAATACTGTTTAGATTGTGATACTGTGTGTTGAGAGCGCTCATTGAGAGCTTACTCATTAATACAGCCAAATTTTATTTGCATAGTCTCGGAATATGAGCAGTGTGTAGAGATGGTATAATTTCCAGAGAGGTCCCTTACCCCAAGTGTTTGGGATGAGACTTTGAAATATTTTCACATAAACCATGAGCTATCTAAAGACTAGGCCTAATACTAAATTATTTGTTTCCTGAGCACCTTAGATACCAGCTTGGGGCAGTTGTACATAATATTTTTTTAATAATCTGCTTTTTTTGCTATAGACTATCACAGGAATTAGGGTGTGAGTTTTTCCACTTGGATTATCAGGTTAGAGGTCTCAGTCATTAAGACACAGCTCCTTATTTATTCATGACTAAAACTACTATTTATCTATAATAGGTGGCTGAATTAGTATCCTATCGCTCGTGTATATGATGTTTAGAGGCTTCTGTTGGAAATTAGATCGTTTCTCACTCTGCCTATTGGGTAGAGTGCTGCTATGGGCACGTGTGTATCATGTTCAGGTCCTTGTCTGTGGCAGGGCACGACAGCACACACTGCACTACCCAAACTTCAGGGGCTGAAACAAGAGTCTCAAACAAAAATGTAAAAAGCAAGCTATGTACATCCATCATATCCACACATATAACACAGATGAGGTCCCGTTTTTCATCCCTTCTCCTTCTAAACAAAAGTAGAATTTCTGAATCATATAGTTATTCTGTTCATTATTATTACTATTATTATATGATATTATTATTCCAATTTTCACTTTTTAAAGAAATTATTTTTCTCAGACAGACCATTTTACTTTCTGATTTTTTTTGGAAGTAGCCATCCTAATGAGTAAGATATTATCATGGTTTTTTATTTGTACTTCCATAATGATTAATGATGTTGAACATCTGCTGAAATGCTTAATGGTCATTTATATATCTTTGGTCTTTAAAAGTCTTTTATCTGAGTTTAAGTGGGGTTCCCTGCTTTCTTTGTTGAGTTTTAAGTGTGATCTATAGATTCTGAATATTAATTCATTATTGGGTATATGATTCGCAAATATTTTCATTTTTACTTTATTGATTGTATTTTAGGGGAAAAATGTAATTGTAATGAAATTCAGGTTTTCTGGTATTTTTGTTTTGTTCTTTGATGTTGGAGAAATCAGTATCTAGTATTTCTAATATGAAGATTTTTCTCTGCATTTTCATCTATCGGTGTTATAGTATTAACTCATTCATTGAGGACTTCAACCCATTTGTAGTTAATTTTCATAAATTATGAAAACTTTATTGTTTTGAACATCAATATTCATTTCCTTCAACATCGTTTGTTAGAAAGACTATTACTCCACATAAAAAAAATCCTAAAATATATATTGAATATCATATGGAGGAAAAATTTATGAACTATACTTGTAAGAGACTAATATCCAATGCATATAAGGAACTAAAACAATTCAGTAGCAAAAATTAATAATAAAATAAATGGCTAAAAAAATAAGCAATAGTTCTACATAGATATTTCCCAAGAGAAGACATAGATGGACAAGATGGAAACACATGCGTGAGAAGATGATCAAGGGCTAGAGAGATGGCTCTGTTGTTAAGAGTACACATTGCTCTTCCAGAGTTCAATTCCCAGCACCCACAGGGCAGCTCACAGCCAATTTCAGGGTCTCCGGTGCCTTCTTCTGGCCTCTCCAGTTACCATTCTGGCATGTAGTGCACCTCTGACACATGCACATAAAACACACGCATAATATAAAAATAAATAAATCTTGAAAGAGAAAGAAAAGATGATCAACATAATAAATCGTCAGGGAAATGCAAATTAAAACTGCGGTGAGGTACTGCCAGGATCTCGGATGGCACACTCCTGTAATCCTAGCACTTGGAAGGTTGAGGTAAGCACAGGAACTCAGAGCTGGCTGTCCAATGAGATTCAATGAGATGCTATAAAATGGAGGAAGAGAAGGAGGAGAGCACTAGTGAGGGTGTGAAGCAAATCCTTACATATTAGTGATAGAGATGTCAATTTCAAAACAGCCATTATGAAAAACACTATGGGGGTTTCCTCAGGTCTTAAAGCTACGCCATTAGATGAACCAGAAACCTCCAAAGAAACAAAAGCAGTATGTTGAGAGTGGTATACATGCCCGTGTTTGTTATAGTACTTTTCCCAGTAGTTCAGAAACAGAGACAACCTAAGTGTGCCTAGCCTGAGGTCTTAAACTCAGCTGCCCTGGCAGCAAAGGGAGGAAGACCACAATTTCAAGGCCTGCCTGTGCTACACAGTAAAACCAAGAGCAGGCTGAGGAAACAGCTTAGTGGAACAATGTTTGCCTAGCATGCAGAAGGGCCCTAGGTTCACTATTCAGTACTGAAGGACAGACAGGCAGATGAAAACAGGCTGATAATGCTTTAGGGGTATAGATAATTGGTAGCACACTTGTCTGCCATGTGTAGTACCCAGATTTAATTCCCACTATTGCCAAAAACAATATCCTACATTTCCATTAAATGAATGGACAAAGAAACTGCTGGAAAGCTATGCAAACACAACATGATGAAGCCTTCTCATTTGTAACAAGATAGATAGGAGTCAAGCTGTTAATAAAAGAAGCCCAGTGATACCTGAGCTCATTAGAATCAGGAGTCTAGAATAGTTATGGGTGGTAGGCACCAAATGCTGGAGCAGAGAAAGAGACGCAGAGCTGAGGAAATGTTGCTCAAGCAGTACTAGTTGTAGTCACATTGGAGTTAGATGTTTCAGTGTTCTTTTGCATAATACAATGACTATAGATAATGGTGATTTCATTGAATACATCCAAAGATCTGGAAGAGAATATTTTGAGTTTTGCACTATAAACAAAAAATAAGTGCCTGAGAAAGCATGCCTACTCTGATGTGAACATTACACCATTTACACATGCACATCAAGTGCAGCCCCATTTAGAATTAGTGTATGTCAACTAAAAGACCGTCCTTCCTCACACTGAAGGATCTCGGCAGCCTTCTTGAAGATTATTTGACTTTATATGCAAAAGTTTACCTCGAGGTTCTTAATGTAGCATTTTGTTGTCTAATCTCTGGTTTTCTACTGAACATTGAGTCCAGCAAAAGGACAGGAGGGCCCCATGTGTGCCCCCCTCTATTTTCCATATACACTTGTTTTTTTTTGCCTGTGGCCTTTGCTCAACTATTGGCTGACTGACCAATGCTGATTTCCCTTTTCGCACAGTGAATGTGTCTACATTAACTTCATAAGCAAGTACAGCACTATTTCTTGGCCACTTCTCTGTCTCTCTTGATTCTCTCCACTCTAAGGTACACCTTGTGTTCATCCTTTCCACTGTGACTCTTCCTCACTGTACCCCGAGTTCCCTCTTAGGCTACATTTTTTACATATTTGGAACATAATCCTATAGCTAAAGAGCAATGGCGCATAGGAAAGGTTTGCAGAAGGAGTGAAATTTTGAGGCTGAAACTGTTCAGATTCCACTTTGGTTGCATTGACCTGCATTCTGTTCCTGCCAGCAAGGGGGGGGGGCATGTATTACCATCCCCGGGTCGTGGAGGGAAGGGTTTGTCTTCCTCAATTCCATGCTCATACCAGGTGTTGAAATGGTTATGTACAGGTACTCCTTGATATACAGCGGTGTTACAAGTCAGTCGCCCCATGGTGAACTGAAGATATTGGCAGGCAAAATGCACTTAATATACTGGACTTCAGAACTCGATGGTTCGGGCCAATCTTAAGCATGCTCAAAGATTCACGTTAGCCCACTGCTGAAGTTATGTAACACTCATTCCCTAACACACTGCTGAGTATTCCATGTACTTGGCTGGATGGCTGCAATCCCACAAAACATCTACAACCCAGCAGAACAGCAAGGATCAGCTGATTCCTCCACGTCTGCAACAAACACAGCAAGAGCTTGTCACCCGGCCCAGGGAACAACCACAGCATGTGCCTCTAGGAGCAAAGGTCAAAGGTTTACCGTCAAATACTTTTCTCTTTCCCAATGCCAAATTGATTTTTAAAACTCGAAGTGGAACTTTCATAAATGAGGGAGCATCCGTATTCCCCAGTCTGTTATCCCACTCTATAGAAAGTTCGGTTTTGATGCCTTGATTTTACAGATGAAGCATCTAGGCTGAGACAAGTGAACTCGTTTGCGCTGAGTAGCAGCACTGACGACTAGCAACAGTAGGCTTTGCCTTCAAATTGTCTTCATCTGAGCTCCAGGCTTTTACCTCCTATCACTGAGAACAGATATTACCTTAAGTACCATTTTCCTCCCCATGATACAGCCATTGTTCGAATGCTTTGGGAAATCATCATTTGAAGCTGCCTTCAAAGTCAGTTATCAGCCATTTAAAAAAAAAAAACTTTATTTTTATTATTCTATAGTTACACTTCATTTTTCTACCAAAAATGGTATTGTTCTAGCTGAGGCCAGAGCTTGTATTGTAGAGCTAGTCTCAAATGACTTAACTGTTTACACAGTTCGGATACCCCTGAGAAGTTCTAACCACCACAAAAGCATGTGATGCAGACGTTAAACACATTTGTGGAAAAAAGACTCAGATGTGCTTCAAGCACCAGGGGTTTATAGCCATTCTTTGTTTATGGAATTGTCTGGTGGTTAAGACAAGTCGGTTTGATCCCTGACTCATCCGCTGGCTCATTGTCAGGCTAAGCAAGTATAATTTTGTACTCTATCTGGAAGGAGAAGATTGTCTTCCATCTTGGTCACAGTGGAATTTCGAGGTTAATGCCTTTTATCTTGAGTGCAGCATTTAACAGATTGTGGGTGTTTAATATATGTTAATAATAGTGATAATAATGAATGTTGATAATTAAAGGTCTTTTATAATTACTAAATTTCTAATGTGTGTTAAATATAATTAAAGGGAAATTATTTAAATTAATATGCATGCCTACAAAAACTGGAGCTAGCCACAGCTTTTATTTTTAGCTTCTTAAATAGCATCGTGGATGTGAATCCAGGATTAAGAAATCCAGTGATAATGACAATTTCACCGGGGTCATGTATAGAGGGAGAACCCATGTCTGGTTTGAGTCTAGAAATGAAAAAATGCATCTTTCTGAGCTGAGAGGCATTGTGAATGGGAAGCCACAAGGGACGTTTGCAGTTGGAACTTAGCCACACGAAGCTGTGCATCCAGCATCATCTCTAGCTCTTCTCTCTGAAGTCATTGCTCATGCATTTTACACAGGGAGAGAAAAGGCTTTTCTGCAAACAGGATACCACCCCAGAAAAAAAAAAAGGATGGAAACAAAGCCATTAGAAGAGGTAGTTGGGATATAGTAATAGTAAGTAATGATCCTGAGCTTTAGTGTGGAGATTGATTGGCCAAACTCAAATGAACCCATGCTCCATAGGACTGTTGCTCCATAAGGTACTGAAGGGACAGAGCTGAAGTACTGGGAGGAGCAGGTTAGCATGGCTAAGCACTTGTGTGCTCTGTGTGAGGGCCCCGTGCAAATGGAGGCCCAGCACTTCAGGCAGGCTGATCTTCCTGCTTCATTCCCCTTGTTTTTGTTTCACTTTTCTCTGCAAACTGCAGGTTACAATTGCAGTTCCATCAGGGGTTGGCTCAGAAACAAGTGAAATGTTACTTATAAAACCGCATGAGTGTGTTGGATATATGGTGTACATGAAGGATGTGAAGATTCCAGGATAAAATAGACAATAAAGAGAATTAGAGAGTTATACTCTCTTAAAGGTGAACTTAATCAGGTTTGGTTTTACTTTAAGCAAGGAATAACACATGTCTAGAAAAAATATTTGGTGTTTTGTTTTGTTTTGTGACAGGGTTTCTCTGTGTAGATTTGGAGCCTTTCCTGGAACTCACTTTGTAGACCAGGCTGGCCTTGAACTCACCGAGATCTGCCTTCCTCTGCCTCCTGAATGCTGGGATATAAAAAAAATATTAATTGCAAAGTCAGTCATTGAATGTATGTTCAGTGTTTGCAAGGACCTTTACAAGCTCTAATCGTTTGAAAATAAAAGGTACCCCTCTGAAGGCTAAGCCTTATGGCAATACTGGAGCTGCATTGGTGAATCCTGCTGACTTTTCTTTCTTGAGGTGAAATGATTCTCTTCCTTGTAAACATTTTCCATGGAAAGGCTAGAAGGAAACAGAACAGAAGTATTCTTTAGCAGTATTTTCTAATGGTCCTAACTCACTGTCCATCAAACCACACAGCTTTCTAGAAGTCCTGTGTCCTTCTGCACTCCGCTGAGTTGGGCCCCCTTCTCAGGCTGGGGTAGCCTTCTGTGTTTGTGGCATAGATACCTTCTCCTCTGCAAAGTCAAGGCTGATGTACTTTCTCCTCTTAACTCTTTGACATCCACAAGCATTAGTGTGCTCCTTCTGAAGAAGGCTTTTAAAGCAATATGTGATATATTTATTGAAAACATGATAAAGTGCATCATTAGGGGAATTCAGATTTAATGTGGCACCAAGTATCAGAGGTCAGTCCCCAGTCAGAAAGCTGTTAGTTCCTTGCTTCGGGCAGGCTCTGCAGTGCTCACGGATGGAGCCAACTATTTCATCTTTCCTTCCTACTGTCAATCAAGCCCTTCCCTTGCAATGGGAGTGGCCAGTCAAGACCAGTGAGACCACATCTTGGTGTGGTGAGTCTGTGTGGCCTCTTCTTTTCTCTACAGTGGAAGTGTGCTGAGACTAGAGAGTGTTTTTATCACCTCTGTTACCCAGCACTTAAATGCCTGTTGCAGATATTTAATAAGTAATAACCGACTGAATCCCTGAATTAATGACAGAACAACCGACTGATCGCTTGACAAATGGAATGGAAAAAAGAACACATTGTCAGATTCTAACGTGAAGATGGTTTTGTAGAGAAAAGACTTTAAAGGCAGTATTTAAAATGAAGAATGAAGGGTTTCTAAAGGTCATGTCTAAGTTGCCTTTAGACTGGCTGCTGTGTCTTTAGTTTTAATTGGAATACAAAATAATGGGTTTCGTTGGGATGCATTTACTCCTGTACATCACCTGCACTGCTTATGTTTATTCCCATCCCTAGTTCCACCCTTACCTCTCATAACTTGTGCAGCCTCTGTGGAAACTGTTCCTCCATCCAAATAGCCCATCTTTCTACTTCTAAATGATATACACACATTCCACAGTCTTCATTGAGACAGAACATGAAATATTCATCTTTCTGATATTGGCATATTTTGATGATGTCCATTTTCACTCATTTTAATACAAATGACATAATTTCATTTTATATATCTAAATAAAACTTATTATTCATATTTCCCCCCCTTTCTTTTTCTGTTCATCTATTGACTGGCATCTAGGCTGATTTACTGTCTTGATAGTCTAGATACAATAAATCCCTGTTTACATGAATTGGCTGTTATTTGTGGAGCTCTGACTTACATTCCTTAAGGTATATATGTCCAGCAGTCATATAACTGAAACCACAGTAGATCTACTCTTCATTCTTGAATAAACATCCATATGAATTTCCATAGTAGCCACTAATTTACATTCCCATCACAATATATAAGAATTCCCCTTTCTCTCCTTTCAAGAATTTTTTTTTTGCCATAAATTATGGCTATTTTATTTCAGCTCAGGGAAAACAGTAGAGAGAAAAACACATGCTTCCATCCACCATTCTAAGTTAAATGGCAATAACTGGGAAAACTGAAGCAGATACTTATGTATAAATATATATACATACATATATATATATTTGTCTATGCATATTTCAAATGTTAGACTTACTGGCATTTATATCTTTGTTTTATTTTGTTTTCTAACAAATTTTCTCACAAGTCATGAAATGTACTACTAGTCCTTGTACCTCAGTTGCCTCATCAATTGCTTAATATTATTTGTGTTGCAGTCATTAATTTGTGTTTTAGCCACTTGTATCATTGGACTGTTTATTTGAAAATGTCATGGGAAAATGTCAAGTCCTACTCTGTCAGTCACCCAGTCCTTGCAAGATTTTTCACCATTGTTTGCAACTTGGTACATCTTGGGGTTCTCTATGTAGGCCCCCTCTTCGCCACATTTCAGCTTCTAGTGCTGTACATGTCTTTATCTTCTGAGGAGACTTCCTGTGATCCACCAGCTAGGGGTCAGGTATAAAGTGTGAACTTTATAAAGTGTGAACTACCTAAGGTGGATTCTGATTTAACCTTTGTCACAGAGGCAAATTCTTTTGGCAAGACACGGAAGGTTTCAGGGCAGGTGTTTGGGCATGGTTGTCATGAGACCTTCCTACCTTAGTTTCTTCCTTTGGTTCGGGGGGTGAGTACTTTACTTTTTTCTTCTTTTTGTCCACAATGACTTAATGACTTGATAAATTTGTTGGCTTATAGCATATACAGAATTCTTTTCACTTGTTATCTCAATGATAGCCATTCTTACTGGAGTAATATGGACTCTCAAAGTACTTTTGAGTTGCATTTCTGTGATATCTAATGATTCTTAACAATTTTCATATAGTTATTGGCCATCTGTATATCTTTTGAGAAATGTTCATTCGCCCATTTATTCATTAGATAATTTGATTTTTGTTTAATTTTTGAAGTTTCTGATGTCTTCTATGATACACACTTAAATTATGACAAATGTACTTCAAGAATTCTAGCGTGAAATTTATTTATTTATATTCAGTATCTGTATTATAAAACAGTCTTGGCTCTCTAAGAGCATTTTGTAATTTCTTCATCCAAACTCTACCTGTCCATGTCATTTTCTGGCTTCTTTCACTTAGAATGTGTGGGTATGGGATGAGGAGGGAGCTGTTTGGCAGTTGTAGTAAAATTTTATTTTTGCTAGTGATCAATGTTTTCTTATTGACCTGCAAGTGTATAATTTGATTTAATTATCAGTGAGTATTGAGAATAATAATTACAAAGATTATCGTCATGACCTGTGTCAGAATTTACTGAACTTGAGCCTCTTCTGATGGCTAGATAATAGTGCTTGAGACTTTGTATGAGAATAGCATATCCAACATAGGACTATAATTTGAATCTAGGTTCAGAAACATTCATTATATCATATATAATGATTTCTATAACATAACAAGAACAAGTAACTCAATCCAGGGTCCTCTGCTTCCATCCTCTCCTGGTTTTCCACTAATGGTTTCAATGATAGGTAGAGAAATCACACTGTGTTCTTCTGTCATGTGATTGGATCCTTTGTGATAGAACCCAAGGTGTGATTTTTACCTGTCCATGATACTTGAATTGATTTATTGTGTTATGTGTACTGAATTACAAGATTCTTTTTTTATTTAAAATACATGATAGTTTTCAAAGTGATCAACAAGAACAGATGAAATTAAATATACTAAATTCAGGAGTTGATGCTTCAGTCTCAAACTAAAAGTTCCAGAACCTAATTTGAAGAAAAAATTTGTATGGTTTTACTTTCTTGTTATCTGGTTTTCAACCTAAGGCCATTTTAGAAAAGTCAGTCTTTCTTGGACTCTCGTAGTATCTCCCCAGTTTTGACTGTGGGTTTTTAAGACCGCCCATCCATAAGTTTGGAGGAACTTTGCAGCCTGGATCATGATGACTGTCTCCATTTAACAAATAGTTATGAGAAGCTCTCTTTGTGCCTGAAATGATGACTTTTTCTGGGCACTGGAAGATGACCAGAAACATGGTTCTGCTCCAGGGAACTGTCTTTTATAGGTCTCCCTCCCATTTCCCATAAAAGTCAGACAGTATAGCAGTGCCAGTGTTTCCTTTGCTCAAGGAAAATCTGGGAAAAACTGAGAGGGGAATTTGAAATCATTTTGGAGGGGAAGTTTTTCTTTTCAGAAATGTTAAGCCTTCAAGGATGACTAGAAGGCCAGCAGGCCAAATCATGAGAAAATACACTTTATCTGAAAGACAGAGTGGTAAATAATAAAGATGGTAATGTGAGGAAATTGTATAATTTCCCAGATAATTATAAATTCTAAAATCTTGTTGAGAGAGTAAGAGCCAAATCATGGTAGGTCAGAGGCAGCAAATATAGGAATTTGACTTTAAATAATGTGTAAGATCATTGACGAGTTTTTAAATGAAAAGATGCAGCTTCATCTCTGCAAAGACCAAAAGAACAGGGAGAAAATAGGAGTTGGTTATGAGTCAAAGTAGAGACAAAAAAGATTCCTTTGTCCATGTAAACTGGGACATTAAGTAGTAATTCCAAACCACTCATCTCAATACTTACTTTGCATCAGTAACTATTCTAAGTAATTTCAATATGCTCTTCTCTCTAGTCCTATAACAACTTTACAGAGTGGTTAGAATTAAATTTTTATTTTATTGATAAAGAAATGAGATATATGGGGATAAAGAAATGAGGCCTCAAGGAATTGAGGCACATAGCTACTAAACAGCAGGAATGTAGTTAGAAAATAGAATGTGCAGATCTTTAGGCTGTAGATGTTACTCACTGGTAGAGAACTTGCTGAGCATGTTGGAATCATTGTGTTCAATCCCAGCCAAACACACACACACACACACACACACATACACACACACACACACACACACACACACACACACACACACACACACACACAAGAGACAGAGGAGAGAGACAGAGAGACAGAGAGGGTAGGGGAGAGGAAGGGAGGGAGACGAGGAGGAAGAGGAGGAGGAAGAAGCAGCAGCAGCAACAATGGGAAGGATATACAAAGGACAAGTCAAGTAGTCAGGTAGATGAGTATTCTACCATCTGACCTACAGATCAGTTTGTAGACAAAAGTGACATTACCAGACTACTGGCATCTTGCTGCTCCTTCAGTGGGGGCTGGCATCTCTCACTCTCTTTTCTTCTCTCCATATTTCTGCTTGGATTTCCAGCCTGCCTCTAAGCTGCCTTGCCATAGGCCAATACAGCTTTATTTATTAGCCAACGAGAGCAACACATATTCACAACATACAGAAAGATATCCTATAGCACTTCACTTTTCTATCTAATCAAAAGGAAATGTTTTAACTTTAACTCAGTAAAATTATATATAACAGTTGTCAAGCAAGAATTACAGTTATAATATCTAGTCTATTTGTATTTGGCAAAATGAAAGAAAATGTTCCATCCTATATTTGTGAGTCTAAGGTTTCATATCTAATATATCTTTTATCATAACCAAGGAAAATTATAACTAACTAGTCTTCAACTACATCAAAGATCCCAGAAGAAGATAATATTACCTAAATAAACAGGGAGTGCACTGTAAGCAACTTCCAAAATTCTAGAATGACAGAGACAGCTGGCTGCCTGAACAGTCACCCAAAGTTCCTTTGCAACATTGGGGCATCTGTCTTCAGCCTATAGGTCTAGAGTCTCTCAGTCATTTCTCCCTGTGTCCTGCAGAATGTCTGGAAGTCTCCTCTGCAAAGCAGAAACCTGAAGGACCATTCGCCTTGTTTTGACAAAATTTAGTGGTCGTTTTCCCATGGGTCCTACATGCCCAGTCGATATAACATTTTGTCAAGCAGTCCAGGCAAGAACAGTTTCTTGCCCAAATGGCTAACTTTTGCCATAAGAAAAGCAAACTCCATATGGCATTTCTTTGATGCCCATCATCTTCTTTGAAGTAAACTGGTGCTGCCAGGAGCAGACATGTCTCACTGTACATAAAGTCTAAGTTTTTTAAATATTTTAAATGCCATATTCTGTAAGTCTTTGAAGGATTTGAAGATTACATATGTAATTGTAATATACCTTTATATATCTAAAAACTTAAGTAACATGACTATAAGTTTGATTATCCTAGATGACTATTAATCTTTATTTCTTAATTATATATTACAATTTTAAATGAGCTGCATAAACACAATACCTTAAACAAGAGTAGAAATATACATACGGTAGAACAAAGTTAACTTTAAATTTGTAATAAACTAAAATCTATAGCAATGTAAAACATTTTAAACAAGTTGTTGCTCTTTAAAAGTAGATTCAATAATCTATCCCTTTCATCCTATCATATCTATAGGTACCTTTGATTGTCTTGGGTATTTCATTTTGGTAGCATTGTTTGTCTTGGGTATTTTGTTTGGGTATTGTTGGCTCAGGTTTGGCTACTTTCATTCAGCTATTGCAAGGAAGGAGGAGGAAGTACTCTGCAGACACGTGACCTATGATGCATCTACAAGAACTGTAGTTTGCAAACTGAGTAACACTGGGTAGCTGTTCTCTTACCCATGGACCCAGAACGAGAGTCAAACATGAATAGTCAGCAATGGTATTGACTGAAGGCTCCAATTCGAGGAAGAACTTGGTGATGGGAAGGTGAAGGGCACTTCAAGGTGAGGCAATGCTGCATTTGATGAGCATGGTGAATCAGTGGGCAAATTCTTGGCCACAAGGGTGTTGGACATAATTACATCTTTCTGGGAAGAGTAGAATTGTGAAGTTACTGGTTTTCAAAGAGCCACAGAAACACCCCTTCCTATAAAGCAAAAGGCACTAAGAGAACACGAGTCTCTGTGTTATGACCCAGTCTGTTGAATCACACTCTTTAAGAAGAGGGTCCAAAAAATCTCCTTCTTGAAATAAGATCTCCTTGTGGGAAATTTCCAAAACATGAGAGCTTGGTGCCAAATCAAGTTATAAAGAATGGCTGAGCACAACTGTGAACAAGCTGCTTGGAAACAGGGCAGGCCCAGTTACATCTCTGTTGGTTCATCTATAACCCCCAAAATAGCATCTTCGTGTATACACTCAAAAATGCTGCAGAGAGAATGAAAAGACTGTGATATATTTAACAAATTAATAAATAGCCCTGGAGTTGTGAAAAACAAGTTATCGGTATCATTGTGTGTGAAACTGCACAGGTGTAAAAATCAAACACCAAACCCAACCCCTCCAAATAGAGAATAAAGACTTGAAAATTCATTTAAAATGAAAGCAATGAAACACTGATGACTTTTGTGTCAATATAATAATTTCCCTGACATTAACAAAATCTTGACATGATGAATGACTTAAACCACAAGCACGTATCTTTATTTGCTCCCATTCAATAAATCATATTCATCATCAGCCACATGGTGGGGGTTGATGAACTCCCTACAATAACAACAAAGGAAACAATGCAGCTTCCTAGGAAAGGGACTCTGTCTCAGGCACAGGAGCAGTATTACCTGATCCAAATTCCCTTGGGTTTGGAAGAGTCCATCTCTCTTAAGTGACTGACACTGTCCAAATGCAGGCATAGATAAAGTCCCACTCCCCGCCATGAAGATTCCGTGCATGCCAGCCAGTCTGCTCTCATTCAGCAGAAGCACTAACCTTAATCTGATTGTGCTGAGCAGAACAAACAGCCCTCTCAGCGTTCCACTGTCTGGCGGGAGTCCCAACGTTTACTAGTGCAGCTAATATCAAGCATGAAGAGAAAAGTTTTCTGGTACAGGTGTCAACGTACTTGGTTTTTCCAAGAAAGCTTGCAATGTTCCAACTCTCCTGCAAGGCGGTACTGATTGAGGAGTCCCTGAAGCATGAAACTCTCATCCTTAGATAACTCTGGTTATTTCTCTCTGAGATACTAGAGTGTGTTCAACAGCAACAACTGTGTACCTGCAAGTTCACACATGATAGAACCGCCTTCCCATCTAAGCTGAGAAACTGGAGTGCATGGCCTTGGAGAAGGTATTTAATTACCAGGCAGAGTTTCTGCATCTGTGAGATAGGGAGGCTGTAACTAGGAGGAGAGTGTTTATGTGCTAGCCGGCAGGATTACAAACGGGTCCAGCATATTGAATATCACCAGAGATCTTCAATCTCTCTACAACACATCTCTGCTTACCTTTTCATTTTTAACTGTTCCTTCTGCTTCCAAATCATCTCATTGAAATAACTTATTTTTAGTTTTTCATTTGTTTGTTTGTTTTTACTTTTTTGTTTCTCTAGACAGGGTTTCTTTGTGTAGCCTTGGCTGTCCCGGAACTCGCTCTGTAGATCAGGCTAGCCTCAAACTCACAGAGATCCACCTACCTCTGCCTCCCTAGTGCCAGGATTAAAGGCGTGCGCCGCCGCCGCCGCCGCCGCCGCCGCCGCCGCCACCACCACCACGCAGCTTTATTTTTATACTTTTATTGTCTCTCCTTGACTGTCTATGTACAGTACTGGGGATTGAACCAAGGTCATCCCACATGCTAGGTAAGTGATGTACCACTGAACTATTTCACAGCCTTCTCTCTGCCTCTTTATTTTGAGACAAGGTCTCACCAGGGTGTCTGGACCTGATCTTGAATCCTCAGTCTTCAGGGTACTGAGTGCACAGGCTTATATTAGCAGCCTTAGCTCATTATCTCTTCCAAGGGGCAAAAATACAGGAGAAGGGTTAAAACTGATTTGGAGTGGCTTCCAATAAGGGAAATGTAGTTTATGAACCCAGGCTTCTACC
The DNA here is from genome assembly GCF_049852395.1 of Peromyscus maniculatus bairdii. Lineage (NCBI taxonomy): Eukaryota > Metazoa > Chordata > Mammalia > Rodentia > Cricetidae > Peromyscus > Peromyscus maniculatus. The sequence goes on along the minus strand of NC_134864.1, from coordinate 52,144,426 downwards.
AGGAAGAGAGATAAAAGGGTCTATATAGAAAAGCAACACATAGCCACAGCACATAGTAATTCCAGTACTTTTACTCCAAAAGCTGAGGCGAGAGAATTGAGTTGGAGGTCAGCCTTGGTTACAGTATGAGCCCAGACATTCAAATGGGAAAAAAGTAAAGAAAGAAAGAAAGAAAGAAAGAAAGAAAGAAAGGAGGGAGGGAGGGAGGGAGGGAGGGAGGGAGGGAGGGAGGGAGGGAGGGAGGGAGGGAGGGAAAGGAAGGAAGGAAGGAAGGAAGGAAGGAAGGAAGGAAGGAAGGAAGGAAGGAAGGAAGGAAGGAAGGAAGGAAGGAAGGAAAGAAAGTTGTTTGTCTTGTTTTACTGTTGTGTGTTCTTGGCCTTATTTTGAATTCTAGATATTTTTGTTGTTACTCTTACAGGCCTTGGAGATGCCATCCCTAATCTATTCTTGTCTTTTATCCTTCATTTTTTTTATTATAGATAGATTTTTAAGTTGCTAGGATTTCTTATCATGCTTTATGTGTTTGAAGAAATGATTTCTGCCATAAGTTATAATATTTCCCAATGTTATTTTTATGTTAACATTTTAACTTAAGCCTTTATCTAATGTTTTCTTCTTGTGTTTATAGGGTTTTATTTTTATTTCACTATAAATTTTGGATTGAGTAATCAATTGCTGTAATGCCATTTAAAATGCATCTTGTTTATTAAATGTTATTCCTGCTTCCTTAGCAGGTAAATATCCCTTTACCACTGCATGGCAGCTTGCTTGCTTTCTTTCCTTCCTTCTTTCTTTCCTTCTTTCCTTCTTTCCTTCCTTCTTTCTTTCTTTCTTCCTCCCTCCCTCCCTCCCTCCCTCCCTCCCTCCCTCCCTCCCTTCTTTCTTTCTTTCTTTCTTTCTTTCTTTCTTTCTTTCTTTCTTATTTATTTGTTTGTTCTTCAACAATTATGCATGTATACAATGGATTTTTATCACATTCACCCTCTATTACCTCACTCTAACTCTTACTGGATCATGTCTATGCCACTCCCAACTTTATGACCTCTTATTTTTTTAATAACCCACTCAGTCTTTTGGGTTCTGTCTACATGCTTGTGGGTATGGGAACATCCATTGGAGTATGGTAAACTGACCATTGGCCACATCCCAGTTGAAAACTTAATCTTCTTTCCATAGTACCCATTATCCACTGGTAGCTCCTCAGCTGGTAGGAGTTGTGTGGCCCTCCCCCATCCATGCTGAAAGGTTGACTACTTAGATCTTGTACAGATAATGTGCTGGCAACCTCAGCTGTTTTGAGTTCATGAATACAATGGTCCTGTCATCGCTAGAAGGCATTGTTTCACCCCAGTCCTTCCCAGTCTCTAGCTCTAAATCTTTCTGTCTCCTCCTCCAGCATGTTTGTTGAGCCTTGGGCCAGGATATATGATATAGATGTCTCGTTTATGGTTGAGCACTCCACAGACATTTATTCTCTGTACTTTGAACAGTTTTTATTTCTTGAGTTGCCCTTGCTTGTATTTGACATTACAGACCTTGTCTTGTAGGCTGTAGATAAACACAGGGTTTCTTCCACTCTCTAAAACAATACATGTTCCTCTAGGATTGCCTGTTCTGAGACACCTATTCAGTCTGGATTTGTGCACACGCACACACGTGTGTGTGTGTGTGTGTGTGATTTTTTGTTTATATGGGAGGATGGTGAACATATGAAAATTAGTTGTTTTGACTACATACAATTTGATATGTTGACAATTTTTTAAATGTGTACTGTCTATATTAAATTTTCTAATTGATCAGTATACCCTTAAGATTATTAAAATAATCTCTTCTTTATTATAACCCCGTTCTCCCCCCAGCTCTCCATATGGCTAATTGGTATATCTGTTTTTAGTTTTCCATTCTCAATTAATCTTAATTAAGATTTATGTATATAATTAGATTTTACAGCTTGTTTTCAATAACACTCTCAGTTTACTGGTACTCTCCTTTCTTTTGCAGTTTATTAACTTCTGTGTCTATCCCCTTCTCTAAATAGAGGAAACATGAATGTCTTAGTTTGGGTTTTGTTTTTTTGTTTGATTTTGTTTGTTTGTTCCTTTGTTTTTCCTGTAAAGAAACACCATGACCACTGCAACTCTTACAAGGAAAACATTTAATTGAGGGGCTTGCTTGCAGTTTCAGAGGTCCAGTCCATTATCATGGCAAGGAGTATGGCAGCATGAAGGCAGACATGGTGCTGGAGAAGCCGAGAGTCCTGTATCTTGCAGGCAATAGGCAGTCAACTGAGCGTCACACTCAGGGAAGTTTGAGCAAAAGAGACCTCAAAACCCACCCTCACTGTGACACACTTCCTTCAACATGGCCACAACTCCTAATAGTGCCAATTCCTTTGGGGGCCAATCTTTCAAACCACCACAATGAGCTTTTTTTTTCTTCTCACCATCTTCTAGCTTCTTATACAGAGAACCCATTTGAAGCTTCTTTATTATACTCAAGATCTCTAACTAATGAGCAGCTACTACTGTGGAAATATGTGGAAATGCCCTATTATTTCTGATGTGTGTTGCATCCATTTGTCACTCATTTCTAAATGGACACCTTCTTGAAAAACATGCTGGCTGGAACCGGAACCCCCACCCTAAGAGGGAGGGGCTGCCCTTGTACTCAGCCTCAAAAGGAGCAAGCGGTTTCTTGGCTTCAGCAGCAGGCCTTGCAAATTCCCACAGACCTCAAGAAATCTGAATACAAGAAAGACTAGCTTTGGCTGGGCAGTGGTGGCCCATGCCTTTAATCCCAGCACTTGGGAGGCAGAGCCAGGCGGATCTCTGAGAGTTCAAGGCCAGCCTGGTCTACAAAGTGAGACCCAGGACAGGCACCAAAACTACACTGAGAAACCCTGTCTGGAAAAACCAAAAAAGAAGAAGGAGGAGGAGGAAGGAGGAAAGAGAAAGAAAGAAAGAAAGAAAGAGAGAGAGAGAGAGAGAGAGAGAGAGAGAGAGAGAGAGAGAGAGAAAGAAAGAAAGAAAGAAAGAAAGAAAGAAAGAAAGAAAGAAAGAAAGAAAGAAAGAAAGAAAGAAAGAAAGACTCTCTTTGCAGAGCACCTCAGCACACAAAGAAGCTCTATAGACCCTACACTGCCTAGCTCAAGCTTCTTGTTGCTCCATCACTGACAAAGTGACTCTCACACTCATCCTGCAGAGAAAGCAGTAGTTCATCCTATGTCATGTGATGCTCACTTTTGTCACGTGCAGCAGAACATGCCCATCCCTCAACCATCTTCCCCGGAGTCATTGGACCGATCAAGGAAGCTTGAGATCTCTCCCTCCTACCTGCCTCTAAGTTGACTCGTTCCTAATCCTGATCATTAACTTATTCCCTGTGGAACAGGAAAGTCATCTTTGGTTGTTGTGTCAGTTAGTTGCAGCCACAAAAGAGAAATGCAGCATAGGCGTTGACATGCGTCCTTGTCAGAACTCAAGCATGGATTGCAAACAATTCAAATCTTTTCCTATATTATGACCATGGCACTGTCATGCCCAATGAAGCTAACAATACATTTAGTCATCTAATTCTTAATCAGTATTAGAATTCCTCCTGTTGCCTCCTCATTCTTGTTTTCAATGGATGCTCCCACCATGGTTAGATATTGCATCTGGTGGCTATGTCTGTTATAACTCTGGGATCTCGAGGCAGCTTGTGGACAACCCACAGGTGTCTTTGAGTAGGTTGTTTTCGTAGATTTGATTGCTCTTTTGTGGAATCATTTGGCTGCATCTCTAATCTCTGGATAGTCAGTTAACTTGAAGTTATATCTGAAGGCTTGCTTAAATTTAGAATTTTATCACAATTGCATCATAGGTGACACCTCGTTCTTATGTATCAGGCCAGAAAACATATAATATGTTTTATTTTAATTAGTGGCCTGAATTTGATTAATTGGTTAAGGTGGTGATGATATCACCCCTACATCTTAAATGTGAATGCGTTCTACTTGGAATCAGGAAAAAAAACAATATGTGAGCTAACTTTGACACCATGTCTAGTTATAAACAATGCTAAAAAAAAATGGTCATTTGATCTTGAAATAACTATTAAATCATTTTTTAATGATTTAACTGCATTATTTAACTGCAATAGGGCGATTTTTCATTCTGTTTCTTTCATATTTGCTCATATTCTTTTACAAGATTCCATATTCCATAATATTCTATAATGGGAGACATATGTACCTTAATACACTATATACTAATAATGTGGGAGGGCCTTAATTCTCTCTACTTTTTTTTATTTATCTGGCTAATTTTCAAAGCTAATAACTTGCTTTGTGGAAATGTAAAATGCTGACCTCTTTTCTTTGGTTCTTTCTGGAGAAGACCTGAACTGTCAGAGATGTGGTGTCTTTGCTCATAACCATTCCCATGCCTGGGGATTGCTGAGTGGAAGAGTCCTCTCTAGTTTCTGAATTTTGATGTTAGTGCCCTTGCTTTCTGGACTAGAAAGATATCCCCAGATTACTTTATAGCTTTCTTTCTTTAAACATGATAGCCATCTTCTAATATTGAAGAAAGATGGTACCACAGACTGAAAGTGAGCTCTACATATGTACCATTTCCTGAGATTCTTCATGTCTGCATCATTTTTTCACTAAACAGAAAACATATGAATATATGTATTTAGAATCTTGAGTTCAAATCAATATCTGTAATTCAGCTGTAGTGTTCAGAATTAAATTTCTTTGATTTTCTAATTGCTTTACTTCAGCCCTGAAAGCCTTGATTGCTATTAACTTCATCATGATTACTTATCTGATTTATTCTGTGATTTTTAAAGTTTTGAAATAACAGCACCAGTATTGCCATCAGCAACAAAATATCTACCATAGCAGTATTACGGTCAAAAAATATTTGAATTAATATTTTTGCATGAAAGCTTGGTTATTTATCGTGTGTGTGTGTGTGTGTGTGTGTGTGTGTGTGTGTGTGTGTGTGTGTAGAGAGAGAATCATATATACACATATATGGACATTCTTACAAATTTTTAAATACATTTTTGTTATCCAGAATCTGTCTTGCCCATAGGGCTATCCACATACAACATTTTATTTACTTGTTAGAACTCTTGTAATTGTCTTTAGTTTGTTTTATCTTTTTTAAAATGTCAAAAAAATGACCACCAACATTTTAAGCCATTGGTTAATTATGTTCAGCAACTAGTTTGAACAATTTTTATGTTTATGTCACTTGTCATATACTTATTTTCTTACATGGGAATTATAACTCTTTCTAGGAAAGTATATAAAACATAAAGTCTTTGAGTTTTTGAAGATGCCTTGAATTTTCCCTCATTCCTAGACAACAGCCTCATTTGACATAGAATTCTAGGTGGCCATCCATTGCCCTCTAAGGCTTTGAAGGAATTGTTCCTAGTATCTGGGACACTTGTTCTTGCCAGAAGCTGCATTTCCATCTTTTGGCAGGGGAAAGGTAGTTTCTTTTTCCTCTTGATGCTTTTTCTTTTCAATATGTTTTCTTTGGCACTTGAGGTATAATTTTACCTGATAACAGAGTACGGTGATTCAAGGCCACTTCCTCTGTTTTCTCCTGGTGGTCTTCCCAGACCTTCATTGGTGCCTCTGTACCACTTCTCTCTGAATCCAGCTTGAGTTCCACACACTGCTGTATGATCTTGTGTGGTTTTCGGGGCAGCTGTAGTGTTTATCCCATGGCTGAGCAGAGCTTGTCTTCAGAGTTTCTTTATTTTATAGCTTATTTTTCTCTCCATTTAGACAGACATTTTGCTACCAATTTGCAGAATATATATGATTTTTTTAAATAATAGAAGGAAGCAACCAGTTTATTCTCTATTATAGAATGAACACTGTGTATTATTAATGTAATGAAAAGTGTTTTAATTATGTAAACTTCAATATTTTTATTTATTTTAAATGTAAGTTGTGATTTGATTCATGTTTCTATTGTACTTTTAATTAATCTTGTTATGAAGAAATTATATAGCTTGAAAAGTATATTTTTACCCTAATAACTCATTAGTATAAAATAATATACTTGGATTTAATAATTTAAATAATTCAGGGTACTGTTAGTGTATAAGAAAAAAGTCAACTTTTACTTTATGTCAACAGATTCTAATCATAATATAATTTAGTTAATATTGTTTAAGGTTTAAATATTATGTCATGCTTTATAAAACCAAGTAGGAGAATTTGTAGGGAGTGAATGAAGTCCTGAGTAAATAAATGTATGCTGTTGACATTGTCATGGCATGTCAAGGACCCCAGTGTTTCAGCCCCATGAGAGTGACAAAGGCTTGGGTGAGGTTCAGAGGGATGACAAAACCTTCCTTGGGTCTGAGTTCAAATGTTGACATTGTGTGCAGAAAATGTCCACCCTAGCTTTCTCCTCTGAACGTTTATGGCCTGAAGGCATCTCCCCTGAAGAGACTGTTCCTACCAAGATTAGCTAAACCTGCCTCCTGCACATACAATAACCTGCCTCCTTGCTCTGCTGTATTCAGTAACTCCACATCCCTGTCTAGCTGTTTATAATAAATGCACTGAGCTTCCGGGATGCTGCAGCTTCTTCATAAGAGAGCCCAGACTGCTGGATTCCAGCTTCTTGAGTGTCTCTGTATTTGTTTTTCCGTCATTCCTTCGCTGTCTCAGGGTCACGCTAGCACCTGGAGCTGTGCTGGGAATGGCAAGAATTGGACATAGTAAGAAAGAAAACAGCATCTTGTAATTGCATTAGTATTTTAAAAGGCATTCATATCACTTGCTATGACCACATTTTTAAATTTAGTTGTTCTAATTCTACTTGGTAACAGTGATGAGATGGTGCTTTTGAAAAGTAGCATCAAGTCAGATAGATTAAATGCCCCCTTCTGATATGCTTCATCTATAGTGTATAGTCCTGACAGAAATCAGTTTCAGAGAGGAACCGTGATTTTCCCAAGTCCTTTTTAAAACTTTAAGATATATTTTTAACTATTTTAAATTCTTTAATGCATGAGTTTAATAAAATAATAGGAAATAAACATTATGGAGTGTTCTGTTGTCCAGCTTCTTCCTCTCTATAGTCCCAGTGCTGAATAAATAGTGTTTTTATCAATGAAAGGCAGCCATTAAAAAAATTACCTATGAAATAAGCTACTCTTCCATTCCCTTCCAGTGTAAGCAGTTTTCCAGGAAATCAGAATGTGTTCTCTTGAAATACCACCATCCTTTTGCTTGAATCTGTATTATTCTTTATAAACGGGATTGGTTCTGGTGATATCCCGCCATACTTAATTTTGAAAAGATATCAAAAATCTTGTCTTATTTGCTTTGAAGGAAGAAATCAGGATAGAACTAAAATAAAATTAAAGGGAACTTATACAACATTTCATCTCATGCTATTTTTGGAAGGAAAAAATCATCCAGATGTATAGAGTAACCTTGTGTCTTGGTAGTAAGTCTGTGGACATTATCAAATCAATCTAAATTGAGTTAGTGCATATGTGGTAGGCAGAAACGGGTGGAAATTAGTTTATCTTCCCCAGACTCTTTTTGTTTTCTTTGTACAAAGTAGGATAAGCTAGTTTTTAGACCTGATTAAGTTTCTTTGTTGCTTTTCCACCCTTTAAGGGCAAAGATTGTCCATATTCTGTTTAATTCACACCAAGTATTAGAGCAGGAAATCATTAAAGAACCTTAAGCACATGTGTAACATCTGTGACTATTATTAAAGAGATACATTGGATAGAGAATCAGGACCACTTCCAAGAGAGGGATTTAAACAATTATCCCTGGTGCTTTTTAATGTCATTCACTGTAAACAATGAGTTGAAGCTATAGGAGGCAGCCTACATTCCGTACATACACGTGAGCCACACGACCTACCACCATCCCTCTTTATTTTAACAAGGTCTGTAGAAAATGCCTTTCAGTATCATCATGGAAACAGTTGCATGGCTAATCTTGGTGGACCGTTTAGGAGATGTTTGTCTTAAAGCATGCATTCTTTCTCACTTGAGTGCAGTTTGTTTTGGTTTTTCTCCTGGGTGACCTTAGGATTCATGGAGTGCCTCATTGCCAAGCTGCATTCAGAATATTTGTTTCAAATCGTTCTTGATTTAGGACTTTACTGTGCAAAATATTTGTGTAAATATGCAAATTAAATCAACACATGGATTAAACAGGTCTCTCTTAAAGGACATTTAGTCCTCTGACTTTTCAGCTAAGAATTACATATATTATATAAATACATATATCAAGGGTTTCCCAAGTATTTGGACTCTAAAGCTGCTTATTTATGGGGGACTTATTTAAGTCTATGTAGAGGATTTGAAAAAAGAGCTCATTGATGGCCTACTTATCTATTTGAGATGTGCTAGACTATGCCTTTGCTGTGTGTCTACTCAGGATTAAGGCAGCTTAGCTTCATAGGACCTGGTGCTGACTTAATAATTCCCATCTCTGACTCATTCCTTGTGACAGTAGGCCAGTCAGATGAACTCTTCGTAATGGATAGCTGAGGAGTCAAAGAGGCTCCCTGAAATTCAATGGCTCTTGGGCCAGCATGACCACTCCCCTTGTAAGCCTGACAACTTGAGTTGGAAAAAAAATCTAGTCCCCAAAGCTATGCATGCCCTGGGGTACATGCAGCGGTACAATTATCACACACACACACACACACACACACACACACACACACACACACACAGAGTACTTTCCATTTCATCCTTAATAATAATCTTCCAAAATGACATGTTTTCCTAGGTCATTTAGACAAATGTTACTCGACATCAAAATATAATTAAATGATACATTATCAGTTTAAATTGCATTTTTGGTGCATTGTATGAGAATAATTGTGATTTATGTGATGCTGACTGCTCTTATAATTGTTAAGTGTTCTGGGCTCATTGAATGTTTTCAACATTGTTCTAGTGCCTAAAGGCAAAGATTACAGTGGGTATCATTTTACATGTCAAGCTCATTAATAAATAATTTTTTCATTTTGACTCTAAGAAAAGGGGCCATGTAAGGTGGCCTCTTTAAACCATGATAGTTTATACTTTGAGGTGGCTTATATGGAGTATTATCCATAATATCATATAATATGACCATTCTGAGTAGCCCTATTGATATTTTACAAGAAATTGCACAATCAAGATATATTCAAGAGCTTTTAGAAAGGTGATGATTTTAGTCCTGCACTGTTTTCTACCTTCACTTTAGAAAATTTATAACCTTCACAGTTTGGTTACATATTTGTACAGATATCACTCTGTCTCTCAAAGTACAGGTGAGCGTTGGAACATAAAGCCTGAATGTGCCTAGATTTTAAAAATGCTTAAAGTTTATGTAACAAAAGTACACTTGATGTATTCAATTGAGCCCCACAAGGGGAGGAAAATTCTGAACCATCCATTAAATATCATTCAAATGCATGTGGGAACTCAAGGTTCAAAGTTCAAACTCTCCTTAAAAAGGAGAAATCTAACCTGTTGTGGGAGAGGAAAGGTTAAGCTTTTTTTCCTTCTATATTTGCTATTTTTCTGTAATGAAATGAAAAGATACAAATTCTAGCTGTATTACACAGATGAGAAATTTTGTTTTTTATTGTTTTTTGTTTTGTTTTGTTTTGTTTTTCGAGACAGGTTTTCTCTGTGTAGCTTTGTGCCTTTCCTGGAACTCACTCTGTAGCCTAGGCTGGCCTCGAACTCACGGAGATCCGCCTGGCTCAGCCTCCCAAGTGCTGGGATTAAAGGAGTGCACCACCACCACCACCACCACCACCACCACCACCACCACCACCACCCGGCTTACAGATGAGAATTTTTAAAAGACTTCTTTTCTGATATAACATTGAAAATAGCCAAGACAATATAAGAAAAAGCAATATTGTAACACTTACCTAGACCTCTAAAGTTAAATATCTTTCATAAACATATATTTTAGATATTTGTTATAATATTCAAACTGTGGGACAAATTTTAACAATATTTCAGTTTTAAAATTTGAAAAATAAAAACTAATGCCCATCAGAAATAAATATTTATAGAACATTCTATGATGATAAACAACTGCTTATAATTTTCAAAGCTATGAAATATCTGAGTATTTCCTTTGTGAGAGATTTTAATTATTCATCTAATTTTCCATGAGAATCCTAGGGCTTCAGCCTCAAAGGTGTGCTGTGTCTAATGAGATCTGTCTGTTTGACTTGCAGGGTAAAGTAATTCAGGGCACTGAATGGTTCCATTCATAACTGACTTGTAAACTTCTGGAAAAGGAGGACTGAGGAAGTTAAGTTTTTAAAAAAATCATCATCAAGCTATATAAATAACTAAAGTTACTTGAAATTTTTAATAACCCCATCTACAGTCCTAGCTTAAAGCTGCCTGGCTAACTCCAATCTCAGCTGATGAATCTTATCATGTATAATTAGATCAATGCAGCTTACAAAGTAACTTAGGTCACTCAGAAGTATTAGTCACCAGTACATGAAACATCCCCATTGATTGGCTGTTGACATAAGGAATATCTAAAACTTCTGACTAATAAATTTTATCTTTCTACATTAATGACCCTTTGCCATACTCTGTCTTAGCCGAGTACAGATTGAGTCCCACATCATGATGGGTTCAATTAATGTTATAAATGTTAACATGCTTCGTATCAGAAGCATGTTTGGGACTTCCTAAAGCAAACTATAGATTTCTAGTGCTTTAGACCAAGGCTTCTTAAATGTCTTTGCTCTGCCTCTATGCCACCAAGAAATTTATATAGAACCCTATAAATACAGGTATATCAAACAGCTATAAAATCAAATCTATACTGATAAAAATTTATTAAAAGAATTCTATAGTATGCATATAATTTTAGCATTTTTTAAAGATGGCAGCAATTTTGCATACTGCATGATATGGATGTCTCATTTATTTTTATTTAATTAATAACATTTTACTGAATATTTGATATTGCATGACATAGAAGATCTTGAATGTTTTTTTGAGTTGCCTTTATTTTCTAAGCATGCTGAAAATGCTATTTCACATAAATATATTGTATAAGATGGGAGAAGTATGTTTAGGTCCATTTTAGAAGTTTCTGGAAATTCTAGTCTAATTCCAAGAAAAAATCCACTCAACAGTTTTTTATGAAATTCAATTAAGTGACTCAAGCTACAATTTTAAATATCAAACAATCTAATACAATATAATCTGAAAATATACTAATTTGATACATGCTAGAAAAGATGGTAGGAAAAGACTAATCCTTTGTTTTCTGTGATTAAAATGTTATGTATCTGTAAAGCAGAAAGTGTTGTGACCCCCATAGCAGATCATAGTTTTGAATCTGAGCTGAGATGTTTCAGGAAGTATTGACTGATGTTGCATGGTCAAGAGAATGTACAGTATACATCTTTTGTCTTCAAAAACAAGGCTGAAGTACCACTGTACTAATCCAGGCCAGCTGTGCCAGAAGAAGCTCAAATTCATTACGTATTTGTGTTGGATTCATTTTTTTCCTTGCACAATGACAAGCCTTTCTGTAATTGCCAATTTTTTGTTACAGTCCCACATTCAGTTGCTTGACACACTGCTTAGGAAACTGGGCCTTAGAAATTCTCCAGTAAAATAACCCCAGTGCTTTAGAGGTGAAAGCAGAAAGATTGCAAGGTTGAAGCCAGCCTAGACTACTTAGGAAGTCTCAGTATATGCATTATTTTATTTAACTTGAACATAAATACTTCCCAGATTTATTCAAATGTAAGACTCTTGCTTTAAGTATCTTCTAATAATGTCCCACATTAGCATTTTACAAAATAATCTTTGTACATTAATAACAATAAATTTCTACCCTGTCTAATCCACCAATCTTTAAATTAAAAAAAAATGCCCAGATTTAGATTGACAGATGAGGATGAAGGAAGGCTAGAAAGAATATTGACATCTCTGAACAGTGTCTAAAACCATTGTTTGTAATTGGTTCTATTTACTCTTTACTCTTTGGGAGCCCTGTCACCAAGCTCCCAAATAAATCACATGGAGTCTTATTCTTTCTTAGGAATGCTCAGCCATAGCTTGGCTTGTTTTTAGCCAGCTTTTCTTAAATTATCCTGACGACCTTTTGCCTCTGGGCTTTTATCTTTATTCTATACACTTTTCTTTACTTCTTACTCCAGGGCTTATTGTGTAGCTGGGTGGCCGGACCCTGGTGTCCTCTCTTCTCTCTGCTCTCCCTCTCGTGATTTCTCCTCCCATTTATTCTCTCTGCATGCTAGCTGTGCCTATACTTTATCCTGCCTAACTATTGGCCTTTCAGCTCTTTCTTAGATCCATCAGGTGGTTTTTTGTTTTGTTTTGGTTTTGGTTTTGGTTTTGGTTTTTTTTTTTTTTTTTTTTTTTTTTTTTTTTTTTTTGGTTTTTCAAGACAGGGTTTCTCTGTGTAGCTTTGCGCCTCTCCTGGGACTCACTTGTTAGTCCAGGCTGGCCTCTAACTCACAGAGATCTGCCTGCCTCTGCCTCCCGAGTGCTGGGATTAAAGGCGTGCGCCACCACCGCCCGGCGTATCAGGTGTTTTAGAAAGGCAAAGTAACACAGCTTCACAAAGTTAAACAAATGCAACATAAACGAATACAACACATCTTTGCATCATTAAATAAATGTTCCACAGCACAAACAACTGTAACACATCTTCAACTAATATTCTACAACAATTGTGCTTTTATTAAAAGGGCCTCAGACCCCAAGGGCTTAGCTTCCTTGAGCACATAACAGATACGGCTTAGACTAGGTTTTCAGTTGAGGACAGTAGACGATTCCCTATGAGTTTACAATGTATATATCTTAACAATGAATTTCTGTGTTATTTATTTACTATTTTAAGGAATGGGGGTCTAGAAATGAAGGATGGCTAATGCTTTAGGCAACACCATCTTGCATGACACTGTCTCAGTATCTTGTTATTGTCTAGATTGAAGTACACAGACTTGACTCAAGAAGCAATGGGTTCATTATCCAGCTCTGCCAATGATTCCTCTTATCCTAAGAAGAGAAACAAACAGTCATCCTCTCTACCTACTAAATCTCATTCTTAATGAAACATTCTGTGATTTCTATTTAAATGAAAACCATGTCCAAGATCTCATAGAAAACAGGTAGAGAAATGACTGAGATATTATAGCAATAGAGGAAGGACCCTTGGGTATTTTCTGATTTTAGAAAAGCAAAATATGAAAGAATAACACTCATTGAGGAGACTGTTCACTTGAAAACCAATATTACCTCTAAACATTGACTATCTTTAATCCAAAAATCCAAATGTTACAAAACCAGAAACATTTTTGAGCACTAATAAGATAAAATACCACATGTAGAAAGTTCAATACTGTAAACTTCATTTCCTACAAAAATGGTTTGAATTGTTACATAAAATTATTTTGGGACTATGTATATAAGGTTATTATGAAACATAACTACATTTAAACAGTGGTTCCATTTCTAAGATATAACAGTATTATGTGCTAATAAGTATTCAAAAATCTCAATAGAAATATCAAAATCAGAAATGTCTCTGCTCCCAAGCATTTTAGATAAAGGATATTCAACCTATAATTACTGCCATGGCTCCTATTTTCTACTGAAAAAATAAAAGACAGTTGGTTATACAAATTTCAGTGTTAAGAGTGGAAATGCACATAAAGGAATAAGACACGAGTCAACTTCAGCATCACTTGTAATAGAAAGCAGTCATTTGCATTTGTCACAAGTTAAACTCAATTCATCATTAAAAATCTTGCCACTGATCCTTGGCTTGATAATTAGAAATGACTTCATTGTGATTTTAATACCGAGAAATCAGTTAGTGTGTGTGTCACATACATGACTTTCCAATAAGACAATATAAGTAATTAAAAGTGAAGTGTTGTTTATTTATTAAAAGGGGCTTTTCCATGGTTAAATGCTTAACCACAGCTAATTAGGAGCTGGGAGGATCTTAGTTGACCTGGGATGATCAGAATCTAGTTTTTCTCCCCACAGACGTGATGGTAAATTCAGTATTTTCAGTTCACTCATGATTCCATAGCAATTTTATTTTAATGCTTAGTAGCATGTATTCAACATAATCGTGACTTTCATTATAACATATTCATAAGGGGACATAATGCATTTCAATGATCTTCACCACATACCCATTGCCTCTGTGTCTCCTCCACCCATTCCAGTTCATTCCCTTCTCTTCATCTGCTTTCTTGTCTTTTATTTTCATTCTTCATAATTTTTTTTACTAACTATACAGCTTTCTTCTGAGCTTCTTGGGAGAGAATAATCCTTTTATTATAAAGATGAACCAAAGGTCTACTTTTATTTCCTTATAAATCCCAGCCTCCTGTCACCCTAATAATAAATTTTAATTCATTATAGTTCACATAACTGTTCTGCCAAGGTAGAAATTCTGAATAAATGTGATTTCATTAATTTACAATTGTATTATTTTGCTGAAGCCTACAATTTTTTCAAAAAAATGAGTATGATAATTGTAAGACATACTTGTAGTCCTTCTTCCTTGGATCTAGATTGGTGTTAGAAACTCATGTGTAACAATGACATACAGCCAAATTGTGTGACCTCTGACACTAAATCAGAAAAGGTCACACATGGGTCCACCTGATGCCCTAAGGCACTTACTCTGGGGTAAGCCAATTGCCATGTAAGAGGCCCAATAGTCTGAATTTGCTAGGTCTGGAAGGCCATGTAGACAGAGTCAGGCTAGAGGCAGAGAAGACCTCCCAGCCTGTGTAGCTGCTAAGCCACAGCGAGGATTCCTCAATGCAGGGACTCCTGGAGGCTTGGCAACTGCCTATGCCTGCAGCTGACTACAGCCTTTCCAAAGAGCCCGAGTGACAGCTGCCAACTTAGGCCTTCTGGAAATTACCAATTCTCCCTGAATTAGAAGATCACAGGTAGTTGCCTTGGTGTAGATTTAAGATTTCTAAGGTTTTCTAGTTCTGATTTTACTACCTTAAAAAAAAAATCAACAATTTGCCAGTAAGCTCAGCTCAGCGAGCTGAGGCCTAACTCAGAGCCTTTTCACCACCATAGATACATTTTAACTAGTAATTTCATTCCAGCCGTAGCCTTGGTACCTCCTTAAAACTCCAGAGATACTAAGAGTAAACCTAAACGTCAGCCTCCCTACCTCCTAATCAGTGCTAATCTGTTGTGTGCCACCGTTCCTGGGGAGACATGGACAGATGTCTACTCACCCCAGATAGGAAACTAAAGACAAATCACAGTATGAATAGCACCAAAGTCCAACTTGGTGAACCAGTAAGTTTTAGTGGAATTACTTAGAGAATATGGGTGAAGAAAGAGCTCAAAAACAGCCAACTCACTAAAGCCAACCTCAGCCCAGATGACAGCTCTCAGGAACTGGAAACCACATTGAAGGATGTCCTTTCCTGGTAGCTAAGTTTGCCTGAGCCTTTTCCAGGCTGCGTGGCTGGTCCATTTCTTCTAGGCAGTTTGGCTGGTCTTTTCTTCTTCCAGGCTACTTGGTTGATCTCTGCTTCTTTCAGGAAGTTTGGTCTGAACCTCTTCTAAGCAGCTCAGCTTGTCATAGAAGGACTCTCAGCAGTCTTCTGTCTATATACTACGGTGGAGGGAGGGACCTAGCAAATCTGGTCAGTTTCAGGGACTTCTTGAATCTACCAATGGTTCGTTTTGTTTCCTTCATTTTCAACATCTTAAGGGGTGTATTAATTAGACTCAAATTAGCTTTTGCTTTTGTATCCTTACTGTGGCTAAATATTTTTTATATACTTATTGGCCATATGAGTACTATTTGGGTCTCTTGCCCATATTTCTGGTGGATTTATTCTACCTACTTGCTCTTTTATCAACTTTTGGATGTTCTATGTATCCTGTTAACAAAACCCTGAGTTGTAGAAGTCTATTTCCCTTGCTCTGTTACTATTTTTTTACTTTCTATGTAATGTGTTTTGATAAATAGTCTTTATTGATGTATCCAAATTATCAGCCTTTTACCCATGGATAGCGCTTTTGTGTCCTATTTAATGTCTTTCCTGTGCCCAAATTATGACCATCATCTTGTTACTTTGGAGATGATGTCTTATCTTTTTTATTCCTATTTAAATATATGATCTACCCATAAGTTTTCTTGTGACATAAAATAGGGGTTCACTGTCATTTATTCATCCACCATTTTATTTCTTTAAAAAGAAAGTAGCTTTACTTGTACAGCTCATTTATAGTCTTGAAGCCTGTACCTTCTCCCCTCCTCCTCTTTTTACTTACAACATTGGTTAAGACCTAATGTATCATGTTAGAGACAAGTGTGGAGAGCAGATATTCCTGTAATTTCCCCTTCTTTATAGAGCAGCTTCGGGGTTTTGCCATTACATAATGTTAGTGCTAAATGATCTCATAGATCAATTTCTTCTGGTGTGTTGAAGAAGTTTCCTTCTATTCCTAACATTCTAAGTTTTAATCAGAAATCATGTTACATTTCTATCAAATGCCTCTTTGTATGGCTGTTTCTTTGTCATTTCTAACAAAGTAAAGTGCAGTGATGGATGTCCGAATGCCAAATCAGTCTTACATTCTAGACATATGTCCATTTGATTAAGATAGATTATACCATGTGCATATTGCTAGATTTAATTTACTAATACTCTATTATTTTTTATATGTGTTCATGAGGGATCTGTGTTCATGAGGCTCTGATTTTCTCTCTGAGATAATGTCTGTATATATCCTTGGTGGCATGCCAATGCTAGTCCCATAAAAGAAGTTGAAGTGTTTTCTCTATTTCTGAGATAACTTTTGTAACCTTAGTTTAATTGATTTCTCATGTTTAAGGTATAGTAATTTGGGCCTAGTATTCTTTTTGTGGCAAGATTTATAATTATAAATTCAATTTCTTTTTTTATAATACAGAACCCATTAAAGTACCTCCATTTTTATTGGGCCATTATTGGTAATAACTGTCATTCAAGTGATTGAACCTTTGTATCTAGGTGGTCAGGTATACTGTTGGCATATACAGTATTTCTTCTTACTATCTGTGGGATTTCTACTAATGTTTGCTTCTACTATATCTGAAACTGATGTTTACAGCTTTTCTTTTGTTTCTTAGATTGTGCAGTTCAGAGTATAAGTGTTTTATTTCATTTCTTTCTCTAGTGTGTATCCATTTTCCACCACTTTGACTTCCTTTTATTTATACATTTCCTTTTTGCTCGCTTTAAAATTTGTTTTAAAGTTGTAGCTTAGATATTTCATTTAGAAGAGTTTTATGTAAATATCCCTGGACAAATAAATTTCAGACATTTGCTGGAATGGAAAATGTATTACTGGTTTTCTAAGAAAAATTAGAACTCCAAGAAAAATTAAAATCCAAGAAAAATTAAAATCATTAATTAGATATATAATTGTAAGGTAAACTAAGCCAAAAATTAAAATATCTCCATTGATGGAAAAAGAAGAAAAACCCCATAGACTCATAAAATAGTATTCTCTGGTTTTCAGAGGACTTGTATCCCCATCAGCATAAAAACAGTCTTCTAAATGGCTGGGGAGATGGTTCAGGCGTGGAGCCCTGGCCATGCCAATTTGACAGCCTGATTCCAAATCCCCAGGACCCCCAGAAAGCCAGTTATGGGAGCATACATGTGTTAGCCCTGTGCTCCTCCAATAAGACGGAAGGTAGAGGCAGGAGATTCTCCAGAAGCTTGAGGGCCAGCAGCCCTGGCTCATGCAATGGCGAGAAAACAAAACAAAACAAAAAACACAAAATCCTCTTTCAGAGGGTAGAAGGTGGAGACAAGTGCCCAGGTCCTCAGACCTCCATAAACAACACACTGTGGAACGTGTGTACACATTCCTGCACACATGTGCACACAAACATATCACAGACATGCATCCATCACATCCCAACAGACACACATCACACACACATACAAATGGTCTCAAGAAAAGGAAGTGGAAAAGAAATAAGACCCTAAAAGTGATCACGCTAAGCTCTGTAATGCTCAAACAAGACATGGATGGTACGAAGAAAGTACTCAGTGAGCTGATTTCATTCACAGAAGTCAAATTTCATGATTTCAATATGGTTGTATTTCCTATTTTACTGGTTTCTTATTTTTATATTCGTCTTCCTCCCTCCCCCAGTTTTATGTTTACCCTTTAATTTCGAGTTCTTTTATTTTTTCTTTCAGCTTTAAGACTTTGCCTGGTTATTGAAGTTTTTAAACATATGCAAAAGCAGATTAGCAAAAGAAACATCCAGGCAGTGAGGCACACCCAAGCTTCTGCCCTGAGCAGCACATCGCTCAACCTATTCTCCCTCGTTTTAATTTGCCTTAATATTGCAAACCCTTTCCTCACATCATGACATTTACATGTAAATCCCTCAGCGTGTGTCTGAAGAATAGGAACTCAAGCGGAATCATCATGCAGACATCACAAGCCGCACAATTAATCATCAAACTTTAAATACCAACTGATGCCCTGCCTATTACAACTTACTCAAATATCTTTTCAAAGTCGTTGTGTTTGATTTCCTAGTGTGTAGTCAGATTTCCATACATTTCCTTTTCTTCATTTGTCCCTTATATATTTTTGATTACACAGAAAATATCACATGCCAGTTCCTATATCCTTTCCATAAAACGTTTCTGTTGTTCTGTTAAAAACAAAAAAACAAACAAAAAAACCCCCACCTTTTCCCTTTACACAACAAAAGCTACCAGTTATTGAGAAATGTGGGTTCAAATCTCCAAAAGGACGGTCGATCTGCTAATTCCTCCTCCTCAGGTCCTCTCGCCCCCACCTCTCCCCCCAGGCTGTCTTGTTGGGCACAGTGAGCAGTAAGTTTATCTTCCTCTGGACGGTGCACTTGTCATTATGTAATTGATGATCATTTAGTTCATTCCTAATGTTTGATTTATTTGATCTGGTAGTAACATAGTTACACAATCTCTTTTTACTTCATGTCACTGGTCTATCTTGTGGCTCTTTGACTTTGAGCCTCTCACTATTGTCACGGTTTTATGAACAATTTCTGTCAGTCTTCCATTATAAAAGAAATCATTTTGTCTCTTGAAAAAGGTTATTTCTGGATTTTACTCTTTTTAGTTTGAGAAACTCTGCTTTTAATTCTTTCATTTTAAACAATGGAAAAAATCTGTGGAATTGTTTTCTAAAAAAAAAGAATATGTTCTTATTCAAACAAGACTCATTTAAACACAAGTTAAGTAGAACTATTTTTAGATAAAAGTAGCTTTTGCCATTACAAAGCATCATTGTATACTACATTATAAATTATCCATGGTGTTACTGTTTTATGTTTAATTCACTATTTTGTTTTGGTAGTGTTTGGGATCAAATCCAGGCCCTTGTATATGCTAGGCAAATACTCTACCACTGAGCCACATCAGCACAGCTCCAAGTTTATTATTTTAGATAAAAGTCTACATTTATCTTTCATTTTTTCCTCTTGACACTTGTGTATTTTAAACTCCTGGCTTTCAAATCCTTTGTACATTTTTCCTTAAGGCTGTCATCATTTAAAATATTTTATATTTTCTTATTAAATTATTGATCCTCAAACCTGCATTACTATCTTTATATTTAGTGTATATTTATATACACATTTGAATTATACTTCAAAGTGTTGCATTTCCATGTTCAATCTAGGAATAAAATACAACTGGATATTTGTACTAATATCTCATTTTTATGTTACTTTTTGAAATGTTATAAATTATGGTCATTTTGGTACATTATATGAGAAGATATGTTATAAAGTAAGCTTTAAAATGTGGTCAAAAATGTTCACTGCCGGAAAAAAAAAGAAACTTAAAGCAAGTGCTAAGAGACAGTGAAAAGTCAGTCTTTCTGCTTTCCAGAACCCGTGGGGCGGCTGCTGTTGACACAGAGCATATTGCTGTTTTAGTCACCGGCTTTTATTGCTCTCTGAGCAGATTACTATCCCTTAGCGTAGATTCCGGCCCTTCATGTGATGGAGAGCTGGCATAATTAATTATGGCATTTCTAATCTCACTTAATTTGCTGTTTTAGTGAAGACTTCAATATGCCCTACTGTTTTTCCCCCAGGTGATAGTAAATATTACAGAAATAATGCACTTCAGAAAATAGGTATTGAAGTACAGCTCTTTGGAAAGCTCTATAGAGCAGGTATATGCACACGGAGGAACACTTTGTGAGCGCTCATGGGGCCTCTCTAAGAAGATGCCCAGAGAATATGAGGGATGAGGAATAGATGCAGGTCTGAACAGAGCAGTTCTGAGAGGCCAGGTATCCAGTGCACATAGTTCTGGATGGGTGGACTTACCTCCACACCAGTCTTGTCCATTGGCTGTCGATTGGTGTATATGATTAAGATGATCATGTTTGAGTTATGAAGTATATTTCTCTTTTAAAGTAATTTATTCCTTACTATTTTGTGCATTGTTATGTGTGAAATTGAGGATGAGGAGGAGGACTCCTAAAATTTGAAGAGAAAAATTAGTCTGCGTATCGTAGAGAGTTTGATGAACTTGTATGAAAGAGGAAAGATTTAGGAGCCACCCATCACTCCCTGGATGAATGAAGTATAAACCTCCCTGGGTGAATGGTTCACAAATGACTTTTTTTTTGCCTTTTCTGTACATCCAGGACCAGTGAGAACTAGGGGATGAATTACACTGTGCAGTTTATGGAATGCAGCAATTCAAAACCGCATGCTAAAGCTACTAAGCCATCCCTTCTGGCACATTGGAGAGCTTGGTGTTGCAAATACAGCAGATAATTGAAATTTAGATCTTAGATATGGGCATTGTCGGCGGCCCTCCTCCAGCGTGACTGCCTACGTCTTACAAGGGAATTTAATGGCTCATACTAATACAATTGCTGTCAAAATTAGTTAAGCATTTTAATTTTCCCCTTTTCTCGTGTTTTTAAAACTCTCCTTTGATGAGGAAGTTATTAATAATAAAAACAAAAGGAAATGTCTAAGCTTAAAAACACATCCAAGCTGAAGTTGAAAGATAGTCTGTGTTTGGGGAAATAGATCCAAGTTCCCTTTCCATTTCTTTAATTTCAGCTTTAAAAAAATCACCAAAACTTGTTCTGTTTATTAAAACTGTCCCCCTTCTTTGTCCATCCTGTAAGATATGAAGTATGAATTAGCTGCTTCATTTCTTCATTTTCTATCCATGGTCCTTTAGCTGGGTGGCCATGAACTTGGCTTTTTATAGTTCTTCTACCCCTTAGCTTTTTTTTTTTTTTTAAAGTGATCAACCATGCCATTTGATCTTTAATTTTTTTTCTTGTTCTTGCTCTCTTCAGGATTACACACAAAAATAGTAAAACTTTTACTAGGCCTCTACCTGTTGTAAAACCTACTTTTATGACTTGATTCAGTAATGACGAAAATCCAGTCAGATATTTTTTTAAGTTATCGCATTGTCTAAAAGTAGAGGAAAAGTGAAAGCCTTTGAAGAGAGGTGATTTTTATGGGATAATAACCTGGAATGGGTGTTCTATTCATCAGCGTTCGTTACCAGACCTTTCGATAGCCACATCCCCCCAATAACATCATTCAGAAACTACTTCTTTCAGCTTTGCAGCAACACTGGTCACCAGGGTAGAAAGAAACAGAACGACTCCATTATCATTCCACATGGACGTCATAAGCTGACCAGAATTTATACACAGAAACTTCTGAAAATGCAACTTCAAATATGACAGCAGCAAATATAGAAGACAACAGGGTTAAGCTAATTATTCCAGTCCACAGCAGTTCTAAAGTGAGAGCTATTTTTATGCAAAGGCATTCATATGAATGTGACTCAGAGCCTGGCCTTGGGTCTTGAAGAGCTTCAGCTGCAAGCAAAATGACTGCTGAGTTTGTGGCATAGCAAGGGTAGAGATGCCTTGGGCCGTTCACCAATCTTTGCAGTAAGACCTGCTCACTGGGAAGTGATGACTAATACCCTATTGGAGACTGAAGATAATCACGGAAGCCCACTCACTGATGCATTTGACAATTGTACAGTAAGTGCCTTTTGATGGAGAAATTAAAATGTGACAGGTCTGAGCTTAAATGAGGAAATCAATTAAGATAAGACATGAAGTCTGGATGCATGGGTACATTGAAGATTGAATTATTCAGGTGAATGCAAAAGAAATAAATAGTTTGGTATATTGCTTTGTAAAATAATGAGTGAAATGTGATAAACTGGTTTTGGAAAATGACTGAACTGCTTTGAAAAATAATGGGAAAAACAATTTTACTAATGGCCCAATTTCATACCATTTGGGCCATAACGGTAAGCATGCAGAGAAAGGCAGAGCATGCGGTACAGGGGTACAGTACGTATGCTGGTCTAGCCAGTGTGAGGCTCTGGGTCCAATCTATGATACTAAAAAAGAAAGAAAGAAAAAAGCACAAGAAGAAAGATGTATGCTAATTAAAAAAACAACTCTCAAATTTTACTATTTTTTAAGTCCAAAGTCGGGAAACAGAGTAAAATAAATTCATAACATATCAATAAAAGGTTTGTTGACTTACATTCTTTTCATTTTTTCAATCTTTCTCAGTCTCAACTCTTTGTATCAATCAGATTTCTATGAGTCGCTGCTAACATCATAAAGCAAATCACTCAGAATATTAAGAAACCTACAACCTTCCATAACCTCAGTGCTGAATACTTGAGCCTAGACACAGACATGCATCACAACACTGATGTGATGGGGTGGCATGCACTTGGAATTTCTGTTCTGGGAGGCAGAGAGAGGTTGGTCCCTAGGGCTTGCTGTCCAGGTGGCCTAGCTTATTTAGTGAGTTCCTGGCCAGCAAGAGACCCAAACAAGCAAAGGACAACACCAACAAACCAAGGTGGATGGCATCCGCCCATTAACAGCTGAAGTTGTCCTCTGAGGAGCACACACACCTGCGCGCACACACACGAGTCTGCAGACATTTGCATCTGTCGGCACAAACATCTGCACACGAGTCCAAATGAGGTTGCTTCTTTATTATTTTATAAATGATTCGATAACTCATCAAAAGAAGGTCACCCAGAAAAAAAATTTAAACAATCCATTCAGTGATTGGATTGACAATTGACAATAAGAGAATCGACAATTCTTGAGTCTTGGTACATTCCCTCTGCTGCCAGATGCTGAAATGTCCAACCACTGAGATTGCCCTCAGAAGTCACGAAGTCACTTGTGGTGTTTTGTATAGACATATCACCCAAGTGCACTCAGCTACAATGGAAGTAATAAAGAGGAAAGAGAGGAGTTTCTGTCACTACATGCTTTAAAATCCCTTATCTGCCAGGAGCATGTACTTCTCTGCAACTTTGATGGCTCCGTAAAACTGTGAGGTCACAGCACTGATTAGACATGGCCATGACTGGGGCATGGTGCTGTGGCAGAAACCTTAGCCCACGTGGAGTAAAATGAAACCTCTATTACCTTCAGATCAAAGGAAATGTGGGCTAGAAATACTGTACTTAATTTTTTTTTTTTAGATTTGAGGACCTATTTGTTGTGTCATGTGGTATTGTGTAAGTGATCTCTTGCTGATGTGAAAATTAATCTCTTCAAAATTTTAAGCCATTTCTTGCTATTGTTCTTATTATCCATTAAAATATATTTTGAGTCCCCAGCTGTCAGTCCAAATGGGACAGCACTAAGCCCTCCGAAAGTAGGTGACAGTTGTGTGGTTTGTGGTCCCCTGGCAATGGGATCAGGACTTACCCCAGGTATAGGAACTGACTTTTTAGAACCCATTCCTATGGTGAGATGCCTTACTCAGCTGTGATGCAGTCAGGAGGGGCTTGGTCCTGCCCCAACTTGGTATGCTAGCCTGTCTTGAATACCCAAAGAAGGCCTTACCCTATATGAGGAGAAGGGGAGGGAGGGGGAACAGGGGTTGGTATGAAAAATGAAAAAAAAATATGTATATATTTTGGGAGGGGGAAATATTCAAGTACTTAGAACTATAGTGAACTGACATTTAACCAAGTGACTACTTATACTTTCTCTTTGGTTTGCTATTTTTTTCCATAAAGTTAAGAAAAAGCATGTTTCTCTGATAGGACTGTGATAATAGTTTGGCTACAGAGTCAGATGGCGGGTTGTGTGGGTTGATTTGTTTACTCACCCTTTCAACAAAGCTTAATTGAGAATTTACCAGGACTAGAGAGATGCCTTGGTAGTTAAGAACGCGCTCTGCTCTTGCAGAGCAGCTGAGTTCAGTTCCCAGCACCCATATCAGACAGTGACAGCTGTCTGTATCCCCCACTCCTGGGGATCCAATACCTCTGGCCTCAAAAGGTCCCTGTGCTCATGTGGCGGCATACACTCTCCCACACTTAAAATATTATCAAAGATGAATAATAGCTATGAAATAAGCTAATGAAACTCAGGTAACCTGAGGTGTTTTCAGATGGCTTTCTTTTGTCATAATTCATGAGCTGGAAGCCACACCGATCGTTAGGGAGATTTGTTGAATGCTGGCACTAACATGAAGCCTTGTGGAAGGGAAGCTGAGAGAGAGATTGGTTTGGAGGCATTCTACATGAAGCAGTACATTCTAATTTCATTTCACTCTCCACTTTTCATTGCTTAAATTTCTTAACCTACAGAATTGCCTACTAATGACGCCCATTTAGAAAATCCAGATGAGGACATGGATTCATCTAGAAATGACATTTAAATTAAATCGTCATTGTCTGATAGAAGCAATTCAAAAAATGTGAATTAAGGAATCTAATTACAGTATGCTTTTACTACATATTTCTAGCAATTGCCTTGGCCTGGGTGCAGGGAAAGATGTAAGCATTAGAAGCCGAAGTTTTACTCTCTAAACAAAGTAGCCAGTAAATAAAGTGGTGAAGAACATGTAACCACATGAATGAACATTTGAAGTTTAGTGTATACTGAATGTAAACCAGAGGGCAAGAGCATAGAACACATGATTTGCCATCGTGCAACGTGACTTACAACGGGAGGGAGGTGCCTAGGCAGGAGTTACGTATTCAATAAGATGTGGCCCTGGCTGACAGATTGTGAATAGATATTCTTACTGTGCTTCTCTCCTGCATGGCAGTTCTGACAAGCAGATGAGCAGTGCAGTGGAATTCACTGCTCACATTCACTCAGGCCATTTGTTTGGCACATCTACCACTTGTCCTGTTTGGATATTGTAGTGGGTAGCCATTCCAACCTTGATCTGGAAGTTCCAACCCCCATTGAGGCTTTGGTAACTGTCATGCCTACAAGGTGGGCCCAAGAGAGGACCTTGAAGACCTGAGATCCAGATGCACTGTCTCTCTTGTTTCTTGGACCCTGGACGCTGGAGGTAGACTGAGCAGAGTTCTCCAGATAACACCGCCAGACTGTGCTGCGTCTTTCCCAGACCCTGCAACCTACCTATCCCTTCATTTGTAAGTTATGCCACTAAATAAATCTCCCTTTTAATACGTGGAGTGGCCTTAATAATTTCACCAATATCTGGCGCCCAATGTGGGGCCCGAACCCATGACCCTGAGATTAAGAGTCTCATTCTCTACCTACTGAGCTAGCCGGGCTGATACAGGTCTTCAAGGTCTTCTCTTGGCCCTGCCTTGTAGGCGTGACAGTTATCAAAGCCTCAATGGGGTTTGGAACTTCCAGATCAAGGTTGGAATGGCTATCCACTACCGGATATCATTTCCATATCACTCGGCTAGGATGTCTATGAAATGTGTATTCTTTCAGTTCCACCAATTTCTTATGATTCTGTGAAAGATGGGCAATTAGACTAACAGTTAAGTGGTCCCTGCTTAGTCTGTGGGATCATATACAGATGTATATGTTGGGAAAGCCCTATAATTACATACAGAACCCTGTCTGTGCATATGTGCATGTTTACTGCAAGAAGAACCACTGTCATGTGTCACGTTGAGGGGTTGTTTGGGGACCCAAGCCTTAGTGACCTCTGACTGAGTTTACCTTTGGTGTTTCTGAAATAGAGGGCTCCCGGAGGAAGAAGGTCTCGAGGCCAAGCTTTGAGATCTCTGAGGAAGTAGAAGTTTCTGGCCTGATGTGAGATGAGGCCCATGTAAAAATGAAATTAAAATGGGGGTGCAGAACTGATCTGGAGGTGACAGGGCATGATAATGAGCATGGGAAGGGAATGGGATGGTTGGGATGGTCAGGTCCTGTGGGAGGAAACCTTCACAGTTGGCAGCTGAGGAAAGGGAGCATGTCCATCACACATTGCTGCTGGAAGTGTGGGTCCACTGGAGAGTCAGTATTCACTGGACTCTGGAGACCAGAGAATACTGAATTCCCTGAAAGAATTCTTGTGAGGATCTCTGGGAATTCTTGAGAAAAGCCACGAGGTAGGGTCTGGAGACCTTTGGAAGCCGAGGAGCCCCTAAATAGTGATGGCTTGGGGGTGGAGGGGATGAAGAGGGAAGAAAGGGGAAAGGGGGTGCTGCTGCTTCACTTGGCCCAGGATTGGGTGTCTTGGGCTGACACTGGAAGCTGGAAACAAGGGTGAAAAGAAATTCAAAAAGAGCTTCACTGCCAACAGTGGGGTTCGTCACTGGGGCCACCTCCAGCCAAATGTTCCCACTCTCTCTCAGAAGCTCTGTCAGGTTCTGGATCAGGAGGCTACAATATGGTGAGTTCCTTTCCCGGTTGGTAGGAGACTGCTGAACTAGGCATCCAGAAGCTGTGGGGCTTAGGTGGTTTTAAATATTACTTTAACTAGATTTTATAAATAATGAAAGTCATTTTAAATTACATTATAATAAATAAAATATAAGAGCACATATAAAGAAACATAACTAGCCAGGTACAAATCAGTGCATTCTCTTTTACTTCAGTTATTTCAATCCATAAATAAAGATGAGCTTTCAATTGTACTTTTTAAATTCTCTTGCCAGGGATGCCTCTGGCAATGGTGCCAGCAAGCTTGCAGCTTCGAATGCAAAGGCAGTGACATCTTCCTCTCTGGATTCTCCCTGTGGAGTCTCGTGTAATAGTCTGCACAGTGAGGTTAGCTTAGTACTGTGCACATCATAAATATTTTCTCCTATTGAAAGTTACCTGAGAGCCTTTAAGGAAAAAAGTATTTCTACCAAGCCAATACACCTCTCAAGTGGAATAGTCACTGCACTTTGGTCCCCTGCCAAGTGGCAGGGTCACGAAGACAAATATGACACCTTCCATACCTCAAGGATCGCAGAATGGGGTGAGGCAGACTTGTGACCATTATTAGTGCCTTTTCCAGGTCAGTGCCACATAGAGCTTTCCCAGGACTGGGGTTAGGGGTCAGCCTTTAAGGATGGAGATGCGGCCTGTGCATTGTTCAGAGAGAGAAGGACCCAAACAAGGAGAGATGTGGAAGTATGGAAGGACATTTGCCAAATGAGCCAGGGTGCTCTATAGAGCAGTTGTGTCTAGATATGAGTGCAGAGGAAGCTCCCAAGCAGTTTTCTTTACATTTGAAGAGAACTGGAAGTAGGGAAATTTTACACTGTTTACAGGCTAGACCATGCCAAGCACCGTTCTAAATTCTGAATTCAATAGATGAAAGCTCTGCCTTCTGTGAGCTGGTATTTCAGCTCCATTATAGCTGGACTGTGAGATCTTTTCAGTGGGTCAGTCAGTCCCCTCAACAATGGAAAGAATTAACGTAGTTTACCTCTGGGTTTGCAGCTCATGGTAGAGCACTTGGTGCCCAAGGCTTAATCCTAGTACTACCACAAAATTGAAAAAGAAATGAAGTAGCCAGTATCTCTATTCGAATGCAAATGTGCACTGATTTCTTCGTGGGATCCCTGTATCTCTTGGTCTTCTTTACAATTACTTTTACAGGATGACTCTCAACTCTCCACTGGGTGTTTGCTGTAGGTGGGAAAAGCGAACCCTTCCTCTGCCTGCTAGAGTTCTTCCTCAGCAGGTCGGGGTCTGCACCTCATCTCAAGCTGTGGGCCCATGAGGTAGGAGCCCAGGGTGGTCAAGGCTCTGGCCCACCCACTTCTTCCCTCCAGGCAGCTTCTGTACCTGTGCTGCTGGCCCTCATTCAGCAGACGTCCTTCTGGAGCTTGCTTCAAGAACGTTTTGTGTTGTCTGAAAAAATCCTTCTTAAGGGGTTCTGCTTTGTTTTTCCGTGGATCCACTAAACTAGCGAGTACATTGTTGAAACCAGGGACTTCCAACCTAGGTGGCAGGAAGGGAAATGCAAGAATGACAAATGGAAGGCAAAATGATTGTGTAGAAAGACACACAGGTCTTGGGAAAGGAACAAGTGCATGACGCATGGCAGTGGGGGGGCGGGGCTGAGCTTTGTGACAAGAAATTAAAACACAAAATGTACACACTAGGAATGTGCTCCAAATATCTTTATTCAGCAGCTATGATGACTTATACATTTAATTATTCATAAAACAATAAGAATTTTGTAATATAAACTTGATTCTGTAAATTTGAGAGTTTTAAAAAATATACTAGTAGACAACAGGCACACGAATCTGCATGATGTTACTGCTTTTCCTCTTCTCCCTCCTCCTGCTCCTCATTTCGCCCCCCTTTGGTGCTGAAACAAGTGTAGAACATATCTTCAGATTGGAGGCTGAGGTAACACATTTTCATGGTGCATACTGTCGTAGGGAAGCCAGCAGAGAAGTCAGTGTGTGGCTGTGTGGATGCAGAGTGCACAAATGCAAAGTTCTTTAGTGATGCCATCCTTCTATCTTGGGCCACTCCTCAGCAACCCTTGAATTTGTGTAGCTTTACACCAACATATAACATGCATGTACTACAGCCAGACTTGACTGAAATATATTTCACTCAGCGAAATGAATGTGATTAGGTTACAGGTTTTGTTTTGTTTTTGTTTTTTGAGGGGTTGCTGAATTTTTCTTACTTATTCAAGCCTTTTAACACCAGCAGCTCTAGGAGAGATTGGATAATTACAGCTGAGGCGTTAGGATCATCCAGTGGTCTATTTTGTCATGCCTGGACTTGAAGTATTTGAAAATGGCATGCAGTTTAAAGGGACAGATCAAGTGAAAGAGAAGCTGGTGCTTACAACTTCTTTGATCATGTGTACACACACACACACACACACACACACACACACACTTTCACATCAGTACGGGTATGTGCTGAAGCAGTTATAAGCC
The DNA here is from genome assembly GCF_049852395.1 of Peromyscus maniculatus bairdii. Taxonomy (NCBI): domain Eukaryota; kingdom Metazoa; phylum Chordata; class Mammalia; order Rodentia; family Cricetidae; genus Peromyscus; species Peromyscus maniculatus. The sequence goes on along the minus strand of NC_134864.1, from coordinate 52,115,195 downwards.
GAAGCAGAGCCTATGGGGATGGCTGTGCTGTTCAATAACTTTACTCTTTCAGCAATAAAGATTATCTTGGCTCATCTGAGCATTGGGTGCAAGCATTTTCATGAATTTAATGATCTGGAAAAACTGGTAGGGATTTTGCTGAAACCAGATGGAGGAAAAGAACCCGATTATAAATTGAAATGATGAACACAAGCATGTCTGTCTTTGTCTGACATTTAAATATATATGTTGTTTTCTCCTTCTGTGTCTGGCACGTTGGAAAGTGCTATTTGACTGTGGGAAAGAAGAAGCGAGCGTTGAAGGAGGTTAAGGAATCCCCTTGCCAAGCTTCTGAACTTCTACAGCTCTGGAGACACAAAGCAGTCCGTACTTGAACATCTGTGGGGGAGAGTCACACGGCCATCCACGTGGGCTTCCATGGAAAGACTGACTTTGAAATCAGTCATGTTCTTAACTCCTGATACCTGAGCCAGGTGGTGGAGCCTACTCAGATCCTCCAACACAGAACCAGTTCTCTCCCCATCCTTACTTTTAGCTCACAGCCGTGTTTTGACAAATAATATTTATTTTGGACACTTGATAAATCTTTACCTAGGTAAATACCAGAAACCAAACATAGACAAACCAACCAAAAACCTCATCAGGTAAAAATATGTCAATAATATGCATATGTGAGGATTTTTGCTTTTTAAATTTCATTTGTCTGCTCAATGTAATTTAGATTTCTGGGAAATATTAATAATGAACTCTAACCATGCTTATTATTAGCAATGAGAGAAAAGAAAAAGTCAACAAAAGAATACAAAATAGAAAAGGAGGGAATAATGGTAAAGTCAGAGAGTTTTAGTTTTCATTCAAGTATTCTTCATGCTGTACATTTGTTCCTAAAATTACATAGACATGAATATGTTAATAAAGAAGCATGGCCACAGGAGGGGAGAGTTTGCATCTCCAGGAAACATTTATTTAAATGACTTCTATGTGTGTTTGCTCAGCTGAAGCTTGCTTGTCTTGCTACATCACACAGCCTCACCATGTACTTAGCAAAGACATTTTTTAATTGGAATGAATCAGAACAATCTCTCCCCCTTTTACAGACAAGGGAAATGGGGCTGCGGTGTTCTGTCTGCTCCCTACCTAAATCAGCTATGGTGCATGGGTTGGAACTCTGCTTCTGCCGAACCCAGAGTGCTGCAACCCACTACTACAGTCCTTCCTGTTGTAGTGACTAGCCCGCCTTGTCAACTTGTGTGGATTTTGAATCACCTAGGAGACACACCTCTGGAAACGTCCGAGAAGCATGACCAGAGGTGTGCCTCTCAGGTGATTCAAATCCAGTCAAGTTGACAATCCAGGCTAGTCATCATAATAGGAATGGCTAGTATGTTTGCGTTCAGTTGGAAATCTAAATTTTAGAAGGCAATGGTCCAAATTACTGTTGTTTTATTCTTGACTTCACCTTGGACAAGTCTTGATCCTTTTACTCTTGAGTGTGTTCATGTATAAAACTGAAATAAGAATGCCAAGAAAGCTACCCAGAGTTGTAGTGAATAGATATCTAATTACTTGTGAAACATTTTGATGTCTTTGAAAGACAGCCAAAGTGTTCCTAAGACTCAGCTGTGGTTTCTTTTAGTGGTTTTAAAAAGTGGTAGAATCCATGGTGGGAGCTACAGGTTAGTGGGAGAGCACTTGCCTAGCTAGCCCACATTCTTTAAGCACTCGCCATTATACTCAAAAGAGCCTACGAAGGAGATTCAAGAGTCCTGAAACACAGTTTTGTCATTACTACAGCAAGTAAGAGCGGAGAGTCCTTTTACCATCTGGGCCTGTTTTCCTGAGTGTACACTTAATAGTCACTGACTATGGGTGACTGGAGTAGGCTGGCACCATTCTTTCTTGGGTTAGTTAATATTGTTTATGGTTTTGCCAACAGAAGTTAGATCCACACACACTTCCGCTGCCAGGCAGTGTTCTAAAGCTCCTATGTGTTTTCTACCTTGCCAGAGTGGCAACAACAGAAACCTGTTAACAAAATCTCTCAGACGCTGTTGTCCCGACTCTAGGGTGGGGCCTAGAAATGTGCATTTTTTAGAAGGCTTTGGATGGTTCTGATACATGTTAGAGTTTACAAGTTACAGTAGAATAAAGGAGAAAAATGTAACTTAGTTGACGAATAATTTAACATTTAAAATGTTTTCTTAATTTCTAGATGCATAGTTATAAAATCCAGTAGTATGAAGGTAGGAAATTCCAGGCCTGTTGAGTTGCTAAGACTGAAACATTTGTGTGGGGTGGGGGGGGTGGGGGAGGGTTCATAAAGCCAACAGAGACTTCCCCGGCAAGGCGCTGCCTGCAGCATGAAGAGCATGCATTAGGTAGAGTTTGAAGAACAGTTCCTGACTACTGAAATGCATGTTAATTCCAAATGTGTGCATAGCAAATACAGTTTGTTTTTACTTTAGCAGGATATTTTTGTTCTAAAAAGTAAAAACAAATATTCTGAAATTATGCCCAGAATTTTAATCTTAAAATTTACATTATGTTTATGTATGAGCACCAGGCACATAGCCTCCCGTTCAAATCTTTTCTGTATAATGTTGCTCTTACTCTCATTCGAAAATTCATGTGTGATTTCAAAAGAAACTTGTAGCTGGCTTTTCCGAATGCAAATCTTCTCTTAAAATGCACTGGAGGTTTTGAAACATAACTCAATTGTAGGTCAAATTTTATAGGCAAATAGTTAAAAATATGTGGTGGGGGGCCACAAGGCTATGTATCCTCCACCTGTAAGTCATGGAGAAGTGTCTATGGATAAAGAAACTTGCTATAGCTCTCATCTTAGAAATGAGAAACCAAGCTCTAAAACTGTTTAGCAGTTACAGCCAACCAGGGAACACAGTGAGAGTTTGGGTAGGTTTTTCTTCCAGCATCTTCCGCCCTCACCATAAGTGAGATGCCTGTCTTAATGGCACTCCATAATGAACCCTGTACTCTCTCCTGGATGGATCCAGCAACTTGTACAAGCTGTGAACTACAGCGCAGCAGCCCGGTGCTGACACTGTGATGACCCCTGAAGAGAAGGATGCCCTCCAGGTGCCTGGCCCCTCTCTGGCAGTCTGTGAGCACTTGCTGTCGTTAGCACCAGTGGTAACGAAATGTAAACACCTTTACTTTCCAGCTGCTGCTAATTGGTTTGGGAATATTTGTGTAAGTGTTGATTTTAAAGCTAAAAATAGCAGTGCTGTTTAAATCCAAGGCGTTCTGGCTGTCATTAATGCTCCCACGATCCTGAAAGTGTTGCTAAAAACGTTCGCTCTTTTTAAAATGTAGTAATTAAGCTTGTCTTTTTGTGAAGGCCACATATACGTTGCTCTGATGTGGTCAAAGCTGTGATGGATATACTTAGCGTAGCTGGGCATGGTGGCCTGTTCACCATTGCTTGGAAAGAGAGGATCGTAATGTGGGACAAACAAGACAGGCTTTCCACCACCACCCTCTTTACATTCTAGGCATCTCATCTTAACCCACGAGTTTAATACAGCATTAAAAATAGAAATCGCCATCACTTTATTTTAGAAATTAAATATGGGCCCTCCAAAGCATTGTGTTTCTATTTCTAGAGGCAAGTTTCAGGATTTTTAAATCACATAATTAATATTTCTCCAACCTGAAGCTTAAGGACTATGGAGGCTGTTTAGCACCCATTATGTCGACCTTTTAGTTAATCGGAGTTATTTTGGTCCCTCTCCTTCCAAATTTAAAAGTCAAGATTTTACAGATTTTTCTCCAAGTTATTTAAATAAGCTATGAGGGGGAAAATTCTCATTTTCATTTTTAGATAGGTGTGAGTTCGTGCCTCTTCGTTTCATCGTGTAATGGATTGAAAGAAAAGCTGAAGTGTGCTTTAATCATTCTGTGTCGATAATTTTGAAGTTTGAGGGGAAAGTGATTTCTTAAACCTGGTAAGAGACAGCTGTCTTTGACTTAAGATTTCAAGCACTGCAATGCTAGAGCTGTCAGAGCCCATCGGGCTCCGTGTCTTTGTGGGGTGCCTCTAGCACCTGCCTTCCTCCCTCATCCCCAGAGGAGACTGACTAAAGGATTCCCATGTTGCAATATACAGGAGTGATTTTGGCAAGTGACAATCACTGCCCATTAGCTGAGATGATATACTGTAGTTTCTGCCTCTTTATGGTGGTTGTAGCAAGGCAAAGAGGGTTTTGATGCTACTTTTAAAATAGTGGAACTGCTATCTAAGCCATAAAGCTTGTGGCTGTGCTTGCAAAGGACACCATCATTTGAGCAGGGAGGAAACTTACTGAATGGGAAAAAAAATATCATACACACGTGTGTGTGTGTGTGTGTGTGTGTGTGTGTGTGTGTGTGTGTGTGTGTGTGTGTGACGTAGGATTAGTATCTAGAATATACAAAGAACTAGAAAAGCCTGAACATCATGAAAACAACCCAACTTAAAAACAGTTTCTGGAATTAAGCAGAGAAATTTCAAAAGATGAAACACGAATGACTGAGAAACACTTAAAACCATTCAACAACCCTAGCTATCAAGAAAAAGAAAGTTGAAAACACTTGGAGATTTCATCCTACCCCAGTCAGAATGCCGAGATTAATACAACAAATCACAGCTCATACTGGGGGGGATATGGAGAAAGGAGAATATTTATTCATTGTCAGTGGGAGGGCAAACTGGTACAACCACTACGACATTCACTAGAGAAGTTCCTCAGAAATCTGAAAATAGAGCTACCACAATATTCAGCTATATCTGCAACTCTTGAACATAGGCCTTCTGCATTTACTTGCTTATCCATAGTCATTGTTGCTCTGTTCATAATAGCCAGAAGTCAGAACCAGTCTAGGTGTCCATCAACTGATGAATAGATAATGAAAATGTGGTACATTTACACACAGGCATATCATTCATGCATTAAGATAAATGTAATTTTCAGATTAAATGGATGACAATAAAAACAATCATCCTGAAAGAGGTAACCCAGACCCAGAAAGACAACCATTGCTTATTGTCTCTTATATGTAAATGTTAGCTTTGAAGATTTAGATATGTATTTTATTTTATTTTTAATGATTTGCGTTTGTGAATGTGGGAATGTGCGTGCATGAGGCACGAGTCCAGGTGCACACGAGCAGTTACAGTTTCCCGGAGCAAGAGGCTAGGCAGTTGTAAGCCATCTGACAGGGGTGCCGGGAATTTACCCCAGATCTCTACAAGAGCAGCAAGCACTCTTCACTGCTGAGCATGCCTCCAGCACAAAGTGTGTGCTCTTTATGTGTGCAGTTGTTGACATGATTACTCTCAAAATGTAGGCAGCTCAGAATCCCCCTTGATCAGAGTATCACACTGCAATTGGCCCTGTGTTCATTTCAAATTATAATTGACATTCCAAATTTATAGCACATCAAGTATAATGTTGATGTAAATTAAAGCTTTACTTGTCATATAACTAAAACTAGATGGAAAACTTCTTAATCTCCAATAAGTTAATTAGAGCCAGAAAGTATATTCTTTCCCTGCCACAGTTAGAGATCAATAAGAAAGTTCTACATGGGAGAGAGAGAAAACAAACAAGTTATAGAGCTGAAACTGTACACTAAATATGGTTTTCTTTGGCATTCTGGTGATATATATATATATATATATATATATATATATATATATATATATATTTAGAGATAGAACTGAAAGGAATAATTGTTTTAATTAATTGCCACTGTTAAATGTTTCTGGATTGGAGTGATGTTTATCATTAAGATGGCACCATGATGTATAGATTAAATATGCTCTCCATCAAATCCTCAGTGTAGGAGGAAACTGACAGACGTTCTGGATCTAAAACTGTTGTAGATATGTAAGATGTAAGAGGCCCAGAATATTGAGCCAGCATGAAAAAACTAAACAAATCTAGAAGAACTACACATCATGATTCCAAGCTTTAATGCAAATCTAAGGTAGTCAGGACTGTCTGGGGCTGGCATGAGGACGGTCATAGTTAAATGAACAGAATTCAAAAACCAGACTAGTAATCATGTGATTCTTCACATCTCCAGCATCAAGGTGATAGGCACACCAGCTAGAAGACTGTAGCTTCTGTCCTTCAGACATCTGTTTTCCAACCTCATCCTAGAACCTCCACATCCCCACTTCTCAGAAACTAGAAGAAATAATGCATTTTTTAATCCATAAAGTTTTGGAATAGTTTCTTATATAGCTTTTAAAAAACAGTATAGAAGGCTCTGGCTGATGTCTCTGAGAACACACTCTTACAGACAGATAAAAAGCTAATGACCTGGGCATAAATGTGCTTATTAAATACCCTGATATGCATAATCATCATAGGTTCAAGGATTCTGATAAATCTTTCAATCTAAGTATTTTTTTAACCTTCCCAATCTTGCCCTGTTTTTTTCTGTATGAACTTATCAAGCCCTTCCTGAATACAATATGGACATTAAAACTTTCAGATATTTCTTTTTAAAGATGTTTTATCTTAAACTGTTAAGGGTTCTTTAACAGCAGAGACTGTTCTTCCTTTTACTTATCTATATGGAGACTAGAAAATTGAATTAAGAAAAATGTCTTTCACAAAAACACAAAAATCTGTTTGAGATATTGCTATCCATTTAAAATGAGAGACTTTTTTTAAAAAATAGTTTAGGGAGCTAGAGATATGGCTTAGAGGTTAAGCATATTTTTTGCTCTTGCAGAGGATCTGGGTTTGGTTCCCAGCACCCACTTGGTGGCTCACAATCATCCATACCTCCAGTTCCAGGGGATCCAATGCCTTATTCTGACCTCTGTGAGCACCAAACACACACGTGATTCACATACAAACATGGAAGCACAAAAAATAAATTGAATAAATCTAATAACTAAATGTTAAAACAATTAGGAGAGTTGGGCATGGTCACAGTGCATGACTTGAATCCCATTATTTAGGAGGCAGAGGTCTCTTGAGTTCAAGGTCAGCCTGATCGATAGAATGAGTTTCAGGACAGCCAGGTAACAAACATCTTTCCATACATTTGCTTCTGTCCATATATTTGCTTTTTTAATACATTGCATTGTGCTAAGTACAAGCACATAGAGGTCATTAAAACTCATTTCTCACCACTTAGCACTGGAGACTACTTTTAGTAATTTTTTTTTCAAACTGGTTTAAAGTACAATCCCCAAACCCAAGGCTGAGTGAGTAGCAGGAAGTGAAGTGATACATTTCGCAGCTTTTAACATGCTGCCTTGTGCAAATGGCCCGTTTGAGCATTTCAGACACCAAACAGGAGAGGAGAAGCACACACCAAAAGTAATGAGAAGATTAACACCTGTTTCCAGTCTTAAAAAAAAAAATGGGAGCCAAGTGTCTACATCCAGAGTGAAGCTATTTCCTCACTCAGTTGAAACGATGTGTTCAAAGCTTCAATTCTGTATGTGCAGCATCTACAGCCTATGACTTTGCTTCATTCCAGAATTCCACCCAGAACTGGGAAAACAGAGAAGTTATGAATGGTGAACACACAGAGCTGCTATCACCGCACAGAACGAAGGATACACTGAGGTATTTTCTTTATGCAAAGAGAATGTCCTTAATAATTTAAATTTTGCATTATTTCATATAATAGATTTTAATTGTTCTGATTTTGCAGGAAATACCAAGAAAAGTAGAACTGTTTAACGAAGCACATTTCAATTCAAACATCAATTACTTATTCCTTTCTCCTATTTTCTACATAAGATATGAGAACCTTCCTGAAAGCCACAGATGTACAAATAATCCTCGAGGCTTCCAATGCTCTCTACATCAGAACTTCGTTGGTTTCTTTTTCATTTTTTTATACATTTTATTAGATCGCTTTCTCCTTCACTCTTCTCCCTATAGCCCCTCCCAATTCATCTTCTTCCAACTTCCTATATGCCCCCCCCAAATTGATAGGCTCCTCCCCTTCAATAATTATTGACACATACACATATGTATATGTATGCACAAATATGTAAATACACCAAGCTGAGTCCATTTTTTTTTTCTGTCTGTGTATATGGTTTCAAGGCTAACTACTCTGTAATGAACAACCAATGAGGACTCTCATTTTTTGGAGAAGCCAATTCTCCCTCTCTTGGCAGTCAAAAGCTGCTTGTAGTTCCTCATCTACTGATATTGTCATTTGTTACAGTCTTGTGTTTGCAGCCATTTCTAGGGGGGGTTTACAGTAGACTTCTTGATAGTCTGCCCCCACAATCCTTCTGCCCTCTGTCCCTTGATGTCCCCTGAGTCACAGATGGACTGTGCTGCAGATGTATGCATTGAGTCTTGCTCCCCTCAGTTTAATCTCTGCGTTCTATGCAGTTGTGGCTCTCAGCAAGTCTCCATTTGCTATACAGAGAAGCTTCTTTGGTGAGAGGGTGGTAGCTGCACTCATTTGTGAGCATAAGAATAAGATCTCGAATACAGTTAGAAATTAAGCTGGTCTAACAAAGTGGCTGATGAACTCTCTTCCAAGGCCCATGACGTCACTATCCCCACCTCCCCCGGGAAGCTGGCTAGGTTTCTAGTGCCAGGCCTGATTTCCCTCCTGGGCAACCAGGATTTTTCAGTTGCTTTTTCTTGTTGTTGCCCTGCAGTTTATAGAGCTCTCCAGAGTTCCTTGTGTTTGAGGGGTTTGCTTTGCCTCTAGCTCTGTGAGTAGCTGCTGTGGTTGTGTTTACACAGTCTTACAGTGTTTTACTTGATGCTTGGAGATGAAATGGCTCCAGCATTGTTCCTATTATTAATGCAAGTAGATCTTTATGTGAAGTCAACTATTGCTCTTCTTAGCACTGATCTCTGAGTCTACAGCTATAGTCACTGCCTGGATACAAACCGTATCTCCCTACTAATTCATCTCCCCTTGCCTTAGTGTCTGGTCTATAAGAGAAATAATAGGGTAGAAGAGTGTTTGCCTAACATGCATGAAGCTCTGGGTTCAATCAATCCCCAGGACCACATAAGTCAGGGGTGGTGGCTCACACCCATAGTCCCAACACTTCACATGAGAGGTGGAACTAGGAGATTCAGAAGTGCAGCATTAGCCTCCACTACACAGTTGAGTTCAAGTCTAGCCTCAAAAACAATAAAATAAAACCTCTTCAGAATGTTGTTATTAGGATTTTTGTATTACTGTTTATAACTTTATTATTTAATAACATATATAAAATACTTTGAGTAAGGTCAGAGTGAGCCTTGTATTTGATTTGGTTGCTACTATTATTTTCTTTGTTGCAGGTTTATTATTCCCTGTACAAAATTCTTGGGGCCAGAAGCATTTCAGATTTTAAAGTATTTTTTTAATTTTGGAATATTTGTGAAGACAGTACTGGTTGAATATGCCAAATAAAAAAAATTAAAAAAGAACCAAGACCCTGCAAAGTTCCATTCACTTGGAGCATCACATCAGTGTTCAAAGGCTTTAGATTATGAAGCATTTTGGATTTGGAGATTTGTAGACTGGGGAGGATCACCTTGTATGGTTTCCATTAGTGTCATTATTTTTAGGAAGTTGGGAGAGGAAAAGGTTGGTGGGGATATGGGGTGGCTGGAGTGGAGAAATGGGGGTGGATATGATCATATTACACTATATCAATGTATGATATTCTAAAGAATAAAATAAAATATGCTCAGAGAAGAGGCTAAGAACAATCTTTACAGTGTAGCACGTTCAGCTGCCGGGGCAAGCTTGCAGATTAGACTTGTTTTAGGTGGTACAGGTCCTGGGAAACACTTAGAGCTAGAAGCCACTTGAGGCTGTTCTGTGTCAGCATCCTCACGGGAAAGGGAAGCCCTGACAGACCACAGAGCTTGGCAGAAAAGTAGGACTTTGGGCTCACTTCCTCGAAGGTAGCCCAGAAGCTAAGTAAATAGTTTGTAGAGTCCATGTCAAAATGACCTACACCTGTTACATGCCCACAGCCATTACTTCCGCCTTCCTCACAACCAGCTAAGCTATTGCAATAACTCACCATCTCCGCTCACCAGTGTGAATCCCTTCTTACTCTCTAATTGAGTCTGTGCATAAGAACTGAGTAAGATGTTCTAAATTGCACTCGTTAGCAATTCTTTCAAAACCTTGAATTAGATAAGGTCTAGGTTTGAACACTGGCTTTGTACCTTGCTACCTATGTATTATTGGACTAATTACTGAACATCTTTAAAATATTTCCTTCATATGGAAAATGACTTTTATGATCACATAGATTCTGGGAAGATTAATTAAGGTACATTACAGGCAGCTGACTTAGTACATTGCTAAATGAAAGGCTGAATAATTACTAATTGCTATTGCAAGTGTCCTCGTCATTATTACACACATTATAGTTCATTGTAACTCTGTATTATCCCAAACAAGACTGAATCCTCAAAAGCATTTCTGCCACCCCATACAACTCTTAGAATATAAAAGGAACATATTTGTTAAATGATTGACTGAATGGATAAAACAAATTGTTCAATGAATCATCAGCATAGCTATGAATTTAAAAGCTGGTAAAAAGATGTTCTCTAAATAGACTTATAATATGTGTGTCCCAGGAATCCTCAGTCCTCGGGCTTTGATCATAAAATACAATGAAGTAAAGGGCTTCACTTGAGTAATTTCCCTCAAATACTGAGAGCATCTCTTTTTAACAGCAAGCAGTATGTTCAGAAGACCTTCCCTTCCCTCTGATTGCCTTGACGTTTTGGACCTCACCTTGTTGCTCAGCTTCCCTTCCCCAAGGTTCACCTCTCTAGATTTGCCCATTTCTCCAACATGTTTTCTTCTGCCTTCTTTGTCCATGAAAGCCATCCAAAAGACAAGTGATTTACAGAGCCCAACTCAAGGTATCTTGATGTCGCCCTGGCAATTTCATGCTCCATTCCTAAGTAAATGTTATGCCTATATTCCCTGGACACAAGATTGTTGAAACAATTCACTGATTGGTCTCAAATACCAAACCCTCCCTCATTTTTTATCTTTTTAGTTGTTCCTGCATATAACTACCTGGTAATTCCTTTTAAAACACAGTTATTATCACAGTCTTCCTCATTACCAATATCTTCAGTGCCTGTTTTCTATAAAATTAATTATGAGCCTTTCTCTGGGAATTTGCCCAAGTAGCTCTACACGTGGTTGCTAATAAACTCCTTGTCCTTGCCACAACACCTTCTCTGGGCTCTTAACCAAGCAGCTGTAGACATGAGACGTTGCTAAGACAACACCACCACCCCCCAAAAAAACAAATACCACTACCTGTTCTGATGTCTGTCCCAGGACCTGCCTAAGCAACCTGGTATATGGCTGCCAGTGCTAAGACCCCCCTCACCCCGTCCCATCGCCTGCCCTGGAACCTTACTCAAGAAGTTGTACATGAGCAGTTAAGACCTTAGTGCTTCCCAGTAGCTGCTGAAGTAGAATCACCCTAACATCCCCACTTATGAAAGACTGGGAACATATCCTGCTTGATCCAAAAGTAGCTGAGTTAGGCTAACGGCAAAATCAGAACCAAATTCTCATTCAACAAAGGTAAGCTGGAAACTCATATCAAAAGATACAGCCAACAACTTAACCCTAGGCACCAGGTTCCAGTGCGAAAACATAAGCAGGATCAAAGATCATCAATCCTATAGCAATGGTCCCAAAGGTGAACAACTTAGACAAATCTCAAGACCCAGAATGTAAAATATTTATTTTTGTTCACATGTATGCACATGTGTCTGTGTATGTATATAGAAGAAAATTTACCAAAAGTAAGGAAAGGGGTGGCTATAGAGGAACAAGAGGCACAAAGAACACTAAATAGACAGGACGAGGGATGGGGAAAACTTCCCATCCCATATTATAGTTAGAACACTAGATATACAGAATTACAACAACAGAAGTAACAACAACAAGAAGACATTGAAAGCTGTAAAAGAGAAGTCACAGGTCACTTATAAAGGCAATCCCTTTAGACTGCTAGCTGACTTCTCAATGGAAATGTCAATATCCAGAAGAACTTGAGCAATGTAGAATTCCTAAATGACTGTAGATGCTAATGTAGACAACTATACCTGGCCAAACTATCTGCCATAGTTGAAGGAGAAAGAAACCCTTTCTTTGGCATAAACAGATGAAAGGAAGAGGTGTCCACCAAAACCAGCCCTATCGGAAAGAACACGATGGACTGAAGAGAAGGTTAAGCACAGCCAAGAGGCTACTAAAAGAAATCAAGGGACACTCCTGGAACTGTTATACAGCAAAGACCTAGGAAAGCTACCTACAAAGCCATGCAATTATAACAGTCAACACATATCATTCAGTAACTTTAAATGTTAATGTCCTCACCTCCCTGTCAAAACTCATAGGTTAGCAGATTGGCTTAACAAATGGTATCCATCACTTTGTTGACTGCAAGAAGCATACATTTACCTTCAAGGACAGACATTTGTCCTCCAGTGAAGGAACACACATCAAGCCAATGGAACCAGCAAACAAGCAAGTATGGTATTCTACCATCTGACAACATAGACCAAACCAAAACTAATAGTAAGAGATAAATGCCATTTCATACTGATCAAGGGAAACCACCCACCCAAAGTCCATGACAATTCTAAATATAAATGCACCAACCCCAGGTGAACCCAATTCCATAAAATACAGACTACTAGGCATTAAAGCCCAGATTAGTCCTAACACAGTAATGATAGATGACTTCAATACCCAACTTTCACCAATCCATAGGTCACCCAGACAAAGAGTAAATAGAGAAACATCAGCGTCAAATGGCTTAGCAGATCAAATGAACCTAACAGATATCTAAAGAATATTTTACCCCCACACCGCAGGACGCTCAGTCTTCTTCTCAATGTCTAATCTAGAAAAGACCACATATTGGGACAGGAAGCAAATATCAGCAAATAAGGGATTATTGAAATAATTCCTTGTATCTTCTGACCTCCTTTCTTCCTACTCTTCTGTTCCCTCCTCTTAGTCCCCTCCATCTCTAACATTAGACCCAATAAATGTGTCCACAGCCATTCTGCTTCAGCATCTCAGTGCCGTGTCCCATCCACCTGCCCTCCTTTTTCTGGTGGAAAACCCTTTTGTCCATCAGGGTGCCTCCTCAGGGCCACCTCCCTAAGGAAGAATTTCCTGAGCTCAGCCGACTCTCCATCCTGTGCTATCTCCGTCTGATTTACATGATTACATGTGCTATGTCTGATTTACATGATTACATGTGCTATGTCTGATTTACATGATTACATGTGCTATGTCTGATTTACATGATTACATGTGCTATGTCTGATTTACGTGATTACATGTGCTATGTCTGATTTACGTGATTACATGTGCTATGTCTGATTTACGTGATTACATGTGCTATCTCCTTCTGATTTACGTGATTACATGTGCTATGTCTGATTTACGTGATTACATGTGCTATCTCTGATTTACATGATTACATGTGCTATGTCTGATTTACATGATTACATGTGCTATGTCTGATTTACGTGATTACATGTGCTATGTCTGATATACATGATTAGGCTCCTGTGTTTTGAAACTTCCATGCCAAAGGGTTTCAGGACTCCTGCTGCAGTCCCCAGTTTGCCTCCTGATTCTACTTGATATAAATGGTGTGATCCTGGACACGCTTCCACTACCTGTGCATTAGCTTGTTCTAAAATGGAAGTGATATAATGTGTGTATGTTTTTGATGACTGCACAGTGTAACACTCAGAAGCCAACTGTCACTTTACCTGCTGAATAACGCTCTGTACTGATCTAGACTGCTTCTTCTACTACAAGCTGATCAACCATAATCTGAGAGTTTAAAAACCCCAATTCTCTAAACTTCAAAACTTTTTCCATGCTGATTGGATGGCTAAGTAAAAAATTCCACACTTTATCTTATACACAATGTTATTAAAAATTGTAGAAAATTACCTTGGACTATGAGTAAGGTGTGTATGAAACCTAAATTAATTTGTTGTTTCAACCTGGGTCCCATCCCCTTTCTATGTATCTATGGATGAATATTCTAAACTCCAAAAACTCAGAGATCTGAAGCCCTTCTGAAGTCAAGCATTCAGATACAGGACACTCGTGTTATCTTATTGCCCTTTCTCACTATTATGATCTTTTCCAACACTGTCTAATTACTTATGTCTCACATACCTTATAATTTTGGTTTTTTGTTTTCTTGATTATTTGATTTTTCTTTTACAGAACTCTCCCATAGCAGTGGCTGAGTTTATAATAATTGAATTAAAATAATAGAATTCAAACGGATTTGTTAATATAACCCCTACCACCAAACTAGGAGAATTCCAATCGATGCATTTATAGCCACTGGATGTTTCTACAGGGAGCAGAGTTCAGGCTCATCAGCAAACCCTTACTTTAGGCTTTCCTCTGAGTCCATCCTATTTGCATTAGATACAATGGGTCTGTGGCTTAGTCCCTAAAGACACAAACACATCTTGTGACCGTTTGTTAAAACTTTTCTTTTTCCCTCTCCATTGAACCAGTATAGTGAAGGAGTATATCCTTTCAGCTTATGGTGTTTTAAGTCTTACCAATAAAATTGGTGAGATTAAAAAAAGAAGAAAATTATAATGGATTGTTCCTTTAAAGACCATAAATTTGTTTGTTCCCTTAGAAAGTGCTAATAATCAAACTAGGTATGATGACATAGTCCTGTAATCCAGAGGCTGAGGCAGGAAGACCATGCATTTTTGCGTTCAAGGCCAGCCTGGGCTACAAAGTGAAAAATCAGTCTCAAAAAGGGAGAATGAAATTCTTATCATCATAGAAATGGCAAAAAGTTATCAATCCCTTTATACATGTCAGATATGTATGTGTGATGTGTATGAGTTGTTTTCTCTTTCAAATTAACATCTCTGCTGGGAGTATCCCAAATCCCAATAACCTCATTACAGAAATGAGGATACTGAGGCTTGGCATCTTGGTTTAAATAACTCAGACAAATACTGGACTCACAGTCACCCTTGGGAGAAAAATTGTCCTCTGTCCTTGATCCTTTCTCTCAATTGCGAGGCTGGATACTCTGAGTACTGTTAGTGGAAATCCTGTCCATTTGTCTCGGGATGAAGGAACAGACCTACAGACATCTACAGCACACGTTGCATCATCAGCCTGAAGCTTCAGTTCCTCTTTGTCAATAGAAACCAGTTGAAGCGCTTCGTGTCTAGCTTTCACAGGGTAACTGTCTATAATGACAGTCTCATCTTTATCCACTGAGCTGCTGCTCTGTCCATAGTTGTCCACAGCTCTGAGACTGGCAATGGCTGGTCCCAGTGAGTGCAGAGTCAGCTCTGTCACAAGGACCTTAAGGAGTTTAGCCTGCTTAGTATTGTTGACCTAATGTTTGTAGGCATCTTCCAGAATAACTACTTTGATCTGAGGGAACTCTAACCACTTGTCTGGGCTGTGGTCCTTACCTCAGTCCCATTTTTGTCTGTTTCTATGGTTTGTTTTACTCTCCACTCCTGGAATATCCTTTCTACCTCATTGTCTGTATTTTTCCTTCTTAGTCTCCCTAACTACGCATGTAGCATGGTCTCTGTGCTGTCTTCTGAACTTGAACAACTGGACCCCAAATACAAATTTTACTCTGGAGTTTATCTAAAAAAAAAAAATTAGAAGTATGGTTTCACATCTTTGTAAAAGTCTTAATGTTGAGATATGTATTGAGCTGTTTTGAGATAAATAAGTGTGTGTGTGCACTCTGCCTTGCTGTGTTTATATCCCATGAGGTGTATACATACAGACATTTCCACACGACATCAAGCACTTATAAAATGGTGGTGATTCTCCTTTTAAAATCAATAAAAATATATAAACATATCTATGTGGCATTGTATTTCAGATACCTTTCTTTGCATGTAAAAACAACTTATGGATAAACTTTTATAAAATTAGGGCATGATTTATGTAAAAATTCAAATGTCATCTTTTTTAAGCAGATCTAACTTTCAGTGAATGTTTATTACATGTTTATTACAGTTTATAAATTTATAAGTCCACTATGTTTTCTCCCCACTGGGGTGATAACCTTTTTTGAGTACTCTAAAAGTTCTCAAGAATCTTAGTTGAAGAATTATGACTGTTGTGTATAAGGGAAAATTAGATGTTTATCCTGAAAAAGAAAAAAAAGAAAAAGAAAAAGAAAGAAAGCTTACTCTGAAATGTAAAAAGGGAATTTCATTACAAAAATTAATTTTAGAACCTGAATCTTCTCCAAAATTTTAGTGGTTTTGCATAAGACAGAATAAAGAGTAAGATTTACTTTGTTGATTTAAAAACATGAGATTAATAATTACTAAAATAGCATTATGCATCAAATTATTTTGCTTTACAAGGCAAGTTTTGAGTAGACTTAAAGAAATATTTATAAAATAGAAAAAAACTGAATTCCATGGAAGCCAATCTCTAGAAAAGCCATTTATGAGCTGAAATCTTGAAGTCTGCCCTAGACTAAACACTAATATTTTAGAGCATGTATATTAAGTGTGGGTGATATCCACGGGTATACAAATGCTTGATACATCTGTCAGGAGAGATCTGTGTTGGTGGCAAAACTCTAACAATTATAAAGGGGAAGGTAGTCATGATTTAGTGGTTAAAAAAAAGTTTAGTCTCAGTTTTTAAGTTTTTAAAATCAGTGTCTTTGGATTTGGCCTACTTTCAATGCTTATATTTAACTGTAAATCTATTAGTATATGAGAATTACTATATTGGATCACTGAAACCTTTACAAAGTTTCTGCGCCCAGCGAGTGTTTTGCATTCAGGCTTACAATGCGTATCAGTGTCCATCCAGAAACACCTATGTTCACATCTGTCTGTGCTCACTCACACAGAAACAAGCCCTTTGTTCTGCAGCTTCATGCTCAGCTTTGCTTGCTTTGTGATTTGCTTGCAGACCTCTTATATAGCCTGCCTGACTGAACAAGTTGAATGTATCGACAGTATCTGAGTGAAGATCATTTGAAATTTATTATCAGTTTTGAAATTGCATCATCTCCCCAAAATACTAGAGACTGTCTTGCTTTTATTTTATTTTATTATTTTTTTTAGTTCTTACTGATAATAGGATTGCAAGGGAAACACATTAACAATAAGCCTGATCTACTGACTAGCATATACTTAATGTATTTATTTTAGATTGCTGATCATTTTAAAAGATACTTCACGCAGGGTTAATTCATCAGACTCTTTGTTTTCATAATGCTGTTCCAGCAAGGAGCCAAATTTTTACCATTTTCAATTTGGAGCAGAAAAGTATCTGAGGCAGCTGTCGCTCTTAATTTGACATCTAGTTTCAGGTCATTTTCATGTGAATGGAAAAACAATAGAAACATGTTTACAATTTCCATAAATGGGATGCTTGCTCAACTTTATCATTTTCCTCTGGCAATTTTGTCTTCTCTCTCTGGAATTAAAGGAGCCAATAACTGTTCACAGTTATTATTTTTCATCTTTACAAAAACATGCTAATCCTACTCCCTATGACCGGGAAGCTTCCAGCATAGTCTACATTTCAATCATACACACTCCCTGTTAGTGTTTCTCACTCCTCCGTTCCTAATCTGAGCTAGGTTAGGCAGGTCAGACTTTCTGTAATACATTTTCTCTGGTTTTTGCAACCTCTCTTTCTGCTAGAAAGAAAGAAAGGAAGGAAGGAAGGAAGGAAGGAAGGAAGGAAGGAAGGAAGGAAGGAAGGAAGGAAGGAAGGAAGGAAGGAAGGAAGGAAGGAGCCAGAAGGTGAAAACTTGGAATTGTTCCATTGAGGACAACTGATGCAAGTCTGATTTATATTGCTTTGAACATGCCCAACTGTGTTACCAACTGTGGCTTCCCTGCCATAATAAACTGCAATTCAGTGCATTTTCTAATAAATAATTTTATTTCTTTTTTTTTTTTTTTACCATTTTCTGGTACTTCAAGGCTAAGCATAGATACACTTATTTCTGTGTGTTTATGGTTTGTACAGTTGTTTTTGAGTAGGTCTCATCAGGGAGAGATTTGTTCTGTGGACCTCTTTTTCTCTGTTGATTTGTGCAGATAAAGAGGGAAGCAGTTTTAGCAGTGAGTTATTGCTTAACTTTCTTTTTGCAAGGAAGATTCAAATAAGAAATCAGAAAGTCTTTTAACATGCTTACTTTGTGGATCTTCCAAACACATCAGCAAGCCCTGCACTCCTGACTTACCCTAGATGGTGAAGTCACAATAGTGGATGGAGTCAGTGCAGGGCATTGTGGGTGGGTTAATGTTCCTCATCTGGTTTTTAGCTAAAACTCATGTGTCTTCCTGTTTTGCTCTGCCCCAGTGATATGACAAGAACAGTGGAGATTTCTGGGGAAGGAGACCCCCTGGGAATACATGTGGTGCCCTTCTTTTCATCCCTGAGTGGACGGTAAGGTGTTTTCCTTGTCTCAGAAGCTCGTGCTAATGAAACCCTGATGGACGCCTTTTCCAGGAGAGAGTTAAGTGGCAATCTCTTATTCAGATGGACTTCTTAAGTAATACTTTGGTTGGCTTCATGCTTCAGAAACAGACTAAAATCATTTATTTCTAGGATGCAGAGAAAAAAATCATCCCAATTTCTCCACTTACAATTAATTATGAAGTACTTTCTTGGAGCATCCTTGAGAGTGACGCATAGTAAACAAGCTCCTTGGCAAAGATTTTAACATATTGTTAGACAAATGTCACAACTGAGTGGGTTTTTTTGCCATTATAAAATAGTCTTCAATGAGTGAAGATAGTAATTTCCAATTCTTCATATATATAGGACTAAGAATAATAAGCATTCACATTCTCATAGCTTTACTGGTTGCTCATGCGCGCGCGCGCGCGCACACACACACACACACACACACACACACACACACACACTGACTTAGATATAGAAGAAAAATGTATCTTTCTGTCAGTTTTTTACAGAAAAATACAGTTCAGACCGCTAAAGACAGTTCCTCACATCCTTTTAGAATTTTAGAGACATTTGCTGATAAATCCATTCTGGCAGATGCTAACTTCAGATGCTAACTTCAGTTGTGTCATTGTTTCTTGAAATCTACATGTGTCTAGATATAAAATCTGTTTTGTTGATGGGGATGAAGTGTGACTGCTGGGAGGATGATCTGATGGCACTCCTGGTAGATGTACCACCTTCCCTAAGATGCTTGCCTAGAGCACCCCCTGGGTCCTAACGAGGGCTCCCAGAAATCTTAAGGACCATTAGCTTTTTACACACGGTGGCCTAAACCCCCTTTCTTAAGTGGGTCATTGAAAAGTAAGAACATTTTATTTTAGCCCAACATATCAAGGACCAGAAGAGCCCATTGATTTTTCTTTTCCCCTCACAGTCACTCAAAACTGAGATCACTGACTTGTCCTCATTCCATATCTCTTTCTAGAACCACAATTTCCCCAAAGGTTATATAGTATTAATGTACTGGCTCTGGATATTTACTCAGTTCGGTTGACCACAGGGAAGGAGGAGCAGCTTTAGTCCTGCTATTTGGGTTGGCATCGTCTTGAGCAGGTAGCCATCTGCTACCTGTAACTGCAAAGTCATCACCTCGGTTTTCTCCCGTATAACATCTGACGCCAAGCTCTTGTGAGAATGAGCTGCCTCTAAAAAGAAATGAAGCGGAAAGCCAGCGAGCGGCTCTGATTGTCTGGTTTCCTGCGTGTGTTAATAAGTGTGTTTATATATGTTATGGGTTACGGCAGAGGACAGACCAGGGTTGTTTTTGACAGACAAGGTGAGTATTCATTCAGTTCCCAGGAGAAATCCTAATGGCTTTTGGCAGACGTGTCCTGATAGATCTCCGTGAAATACCAGAGTGGTTAAATTGCCAGGCCCTTTAGTTTAACGAACCTGGAATAGAACATAGGCTCTTTGAAATGAAAAAAATATCCACAGTGACACTCACCATCCTTCATTTTCAATACTTCAGAAAACAAGCTGGCCCTCTAGATGAGAAATCCCCTCCTCTCACTTCCAATAACAAAAAGACAGGATATGTTGATCCCCCCATCTTTTGGGGTCCTGATTCCTAGCATGTGATGTCCTCACATGGCCTCCAGCTAGGCCCTAAACTCATCAGTAGTGAAAACCTCCTTCACATCAAGGTTATGGGGATTAAGTGACATTAACAATGTGATAGCTCCTCGTAAAATCCACAACCTCTGAATGCAGAGATTGTCAGTGTTGTGATTGTTTTGGATAAAGCAGAAACAGTCTGATTCACAAATGAGGTTTCATTATAAGTTCATGGTCAACTGTACAGTAACTTGAAGAAATGGTTCTATTATATTTTGGGTATCCACTACTGTTATAGAAAGGAAATTTAATTAAAAATCATATGGAAATGGAGACATGAGCCAATAAAAGTTAAGAAGTAATGAGTCCAGGCTGAAGCAGCACACTTAACTCAACCCATGTGTCTTGGTGTAGCTGCCTACAGAGCATGTCAGACAAGTGTGTGCCTTCACACTGCCATCTGGCTTCCCTCTGTGAGCGCAGGGCTCGATTAGGTCATAGTGGCGTGCTTAGTTCTTCATTTCCTTCCATTTATTATTTGTTTCATTATTTTAAATTAGACTTTACATCTAATTCTTTATTAGGACTACTGTAATTGGCTTTGCTTCCAGTGTTTTGTTTTGTTTTTCATTAAGTAAAATATGGCCACACCTGTTACCGAATGAGAAAGTAAGTAACCCCCAGAACATCTGAGCAAAACCTGGAGGCCAATGTACCAACTGAAGTCCCCATGAACTCATTAGATCCCAGAGCACAGGGACGCCGAATACTGCTCGTGTTGAGGGCTGTTGTCTTTCCCAGTTTTGTTTGCTTGTTTGTTTGGTTTTGGGGGGAAAGAAAATAAACAAAACACTAAGTCCTTCCAAACAACAAATGAAAAACCACAACATTAATTTTTATATTTAAATGTCAATTAAATTTAAAGAATTAAAACACTAATTTGTTTCACTAAAAATAGCTAAGACACTTCCATTTCATAAAAAAGATAGCTGAACAGCTGAAGCAGAGGGGAAGGAAGAGATCCCCAATGTGAGGAGAGGAGTTTGAGTGACAGACAGGTGAGCTACCAGGGTGGTGCAGCCTCAGGATTCGGTCAGGACACAGGGCTGGCACAAGGGTCGGGCACTAGAGTCTAAGTGATGATTACATGAGCAAGAAGCAGTTGTTGCTCCTCTTAGCCTGCCTGGAGATTGAATTTTGAGCATCCTTTAGCTCTACCAGTAAACTGGTTGTCTTACCCTCTGGTAGCACCACAGCATTAATTGTTAAGTCTGGTAAGTTTTATCTCAAGTAAGGCAGCTACTACCCTACCAGTGAGTGAAAATAGATACATTTTTATAAACCGCTTCCCATTGGTAGAGATGACATCACACCACAGGGAATTTACCCCTTCCAGACAATAGGGAGGGCAGGGTGGGTTTGTTGCTGGGGACCAAACTAATGAAATCAGTCAGCTTTACATTTTACCAAAATTACCTCTGACACACAGGTTTTACAGCTGGGCTTCTTCTGTCAATAAATTTTTCATGGAAAGTTAGGTTATTTAGATCAGCAAGGTTCACATAGCATGCTCCAGCCGTAATATGCTAGCGAAATTGCAACCCAGTGGCCCGAAAGAATTAATTCATCTCCCAAAATGTGAAATTAAATCCTAGGGAGTAACATTACATGACTGATGATGTACTGAATTAAATTAAGGGGAGACTTGAATGCTTGTTAAAAAAATATCACTTACATAAACTAGTTTATAACCACCCGTGAGCCTCCTAATGGGTCACGTTAGGGGGGAGCCACCGTAACAAAAATCTAAACGGTGAACTATCAGAGAACAGTTCAATTTAGGAGAAAGCACGATTTTGATCCAGTTCTCCCTCCTTCCTGTCAAGTAGTTTCACGGGAGTATTGCGCTGGGAAAGGAAGGCACTGTGAGGTATCTGATTGTTTCAGTAAAGTTATAGGGAGGGGACGATGCCTGAGACCCCGCCCACACTTGCCAGGATGTCCTGGAGCCCTTCCTTGTGGTCGGTGGTGTAACCACCACTTGCTCAGCAGGAAAAGCTGCACACTCTGTCCATTTAATGTTTCCAAAGGAGGAGCCTGATAGCGGTGGGTGCACCTTGCCAGTTGACACCTTGAGATGGTCTCGGCTCATTAAATGAACTGAGGCCGGGAGGCAGAGGCTCAATTTTGTGGCCACTCCAGACGGAGAAAGTACTCTCTCTTGTGCTTTCATTACAGGCTGCCCTTTTTGCATGGCCGACCTTATTATTCACACATAAAATGTGCTCATATTTTATTTAGATTTGAAATTTAATGCAAAGGGGGCTGTGTAATATAGCACACAAGGCTCTTATTCAAAAGAGAGTGGCTAAATAGAGTAATAAGGGACAGGGAACATGGAGGTGGCGGTTTCCCCACACCCAGCAGATACCCCTGGAGGCCCATCACTCTGTCTCAGTGTGACACTCAGGGAGGCCTGTGTCATGCCACAAAGATAAAGGACTTCACCAAAGTGAGAAATGGCTAAAGTCAGGAGAGGTTCCATTTCTTGTGGTAGATTTAGTTTGGTTTTATGGGAGTGATAAAGATTGCATGTGTGTACACGCGTATTAACGCATGTGCACATACAGCCTGCGTGTGAATGGGAGAATCTGTGTCCATAAGATTCTCAACCACAGAAGGTTCCAATAAAAGCTTCTATCTATACTGAGTGCACACAGACTTTTTTATGTTATTATCCCCTACACATTAAATTAGCTATTTATGTAGCATCTCTATTACATTGGATTTTGTGGGTAATTTAGAGATAATTAAAATGTACAGAGGGATGCAAATACTATGGCATTTTTCATAAAGGATTTGAACAGCCACAGTACCCAAAGGGATCCTGGAAACCTCCATAGATATGGAAGAATTATATAGGAAATGTAACTATCGTTTACTCTAGTCTCCTTTTTATTTTCTTTCATTTTCAGTCTCCTGTTCCTTCTGACTCTGAACTAAAAAGTCCAAAGCTCTGGGAGCTCCTGGGAATCCTCTCTGACTCTGAGGCTGGCCCTGGGTGTCCTCTCTGACTCTGAGGCTGGCCTGGGTATCCTCTCTGACTCTGAGGCTGGTCCTGGGTATCCTCTCTGACTCTGAGGCTGGCCTGGGTATCCTCTCTGACTCTGAGGCTGGTCCTGGGTATCCTCTCTGACTCTGAGGCTGGCCTGGGTATCCTCTCTGACTCTGAGGCTGGCCCTGGGCATCCTCTCTGACTCTGAGGCTGGCCCTGGGTGTCCTCTCTGACTCTGAGGCTGGCCCTGGGAATCCTCTCTGACTCTGAGGCTGGCCCTGGGTATCCTCTCTGACTCTGAGGCTGGCCCTGGGCATCCTCTCTGACTCTGAGGCTGGTCCTGGGCATCCTCTCTAACTCTGAGGCTGGCCCTGGGTATCCTCTCTGACTCTGAGGCTGGCCCTGGGCATCCTCTCTGACTCTGAGGCTAGCTGTGATCCTCACCCACTTTATCAGATTAGGCTCATTGACTGACACATGAAGATCCCACTGGATGGTGGATGGTGTGGACCTCCTACCCAGTGTTAGTTTTTAAGCCCTGTGATGGCTCCCTATTGTGCCCAAGTTTGGAACTTTTGCTTTATCTTATTTGCATAGGTCTGGTCCTCCAACCTTACTTCATTTCCTCCAGCCTGAGGATGGAGAAAAACACCTGACATGGACCTTCATTCAAAGGCACTAATGAATAGGGTCTGAGCTGAAGTGTTTGTTTACTTTTTAATATGCAAACTACTAGAACATGTAATAGTACTGCAAAACAGGCTGTGAATGTCTAATCCTCTCACATCACTAGCACTAAGTTCCTACCTTGCCACTCAGGCAGGCTTCCTTACAGTCAAGTGTGATGCCTCCACTGCAGCTGCGAGTCTTGGCTGCTGTAGTCTCTGCTGTTTCCTACTGGTCTTCCCTAAGACCATGGGAAGCATATAAATGGGTTGTTACTTATGATACGGATATTTGCCTTTGGATTGAGGTGTGTGCATGTGCTTGTGTGTGCCTGGTTGTGTGTGTGTGTGTGTGTGTGTGAGATTGTGTGGGAACTTGATAGAGGAACCATTTGGTCCAACAGAAGCATAATCTACTTAGTAAACAGAAACCAGTACTTATTTCTGAATAGCTACATGAGGAGAAATAATGAGCACATTGGTGCTCAGAAGTTTTATCTCAACCTAAATGTCTCTAGGATCCTAGGACTCTTCATCCGAGGCATTGAAGAAAACAGCAGGTGCAAGCAGGAGGGGCTGTTTCAGGAGAACGAATGTATCGTGAAAATCAACAATGTGGAACTCCTGGACAAAACTTTTGCTCAGTAAGCATTCTTTTCATTGTTTATTTGCTTTATTGATCTCTTGAATATTTATAATCATTATAGAGCCCATTATGACCAATACCATAGGTGGAATGTCAAGCCAGTTCCCTTTAAGTGACCCCTGACCATCCATTTCTGAATGCGTTTTATGTCTTGACATTCTGAGAGGTGGCCAACACATGTGCCTGGTGTCTGTAGGGAGGTTAAGACACAGAATGAAGGCAGCAAGCCTTCCTGCCTCTCTGTCTTTCTGGGGCATCCATGAATGAAGAGGTTTGTTTTTCTTGGGCTATGGGTCAGTTAGACTGGTATTTACTGGCTCTCTCTTCACAGACAATTAATTCAGCTTATTAATTAACCTCCTTGATGTCAGTCTTCTTTAAACTGTAAAATCTGTGGGTGATGTCTATGAGGACTCAACGAATAATAGAAACAAATTGTAAAAAATTAAATGTAAAATACTCTGCCTCAAGATATCATCTTTCTGAATGTGTAAAATCTTACAGGCAATATCTGTTTCTACACAGGAATTAGAATATGTAGAATCCAGCTGCATCTAGCTATACATATCTACATAGACACATATGTATTGATGTGCATTGACATTTTGAGAGCTTCCAAGTTCAGCAAATGAGTAGTGATAATCTTCATTAATAATCAGTAGCCTATCTTGCTTCCGAGCCAAATTGCTCATAACACAGCATCTCCCTGGCCATTACCTGTCAATAGTGGGGGCTGGGGGTTGCTGATGGAAGGCATGTAGCACTGGCTGCTGTTTAGAGGTAGAATGAAATGAGGTCTTTCTAAAACATTTAGTACATTCAGCTATTATTGGACAGAATTATGATAATTATTAATAATTATGTTATATGCATATTTTGCTGCCCTGCTTTGCAAAGTCTAGGGAGCTTGATGGCCCCTGTTTTATCAAAGTGGGAACTGAGTCATAAAACACTAACTTAGAGTCAAGTAAAAATAATCTATTAATAATATGATTTTTAAAAAGAAGGATTTAAATTTGCTTTAAATGTGTGCTTCGGTAATTACTTCTGGGTAGATTTTCATATTTAGAAACACTTGGAAGCTGAGTTGTCAGTAAAGCTCTTAAGTCTCTCTGAGCTTCCACTTGAATTTGTTAAATACAAGTGAATTATATTTGCTTTTTAGAGTTGTTAAGAAAAATAAACTAGAGGATTATACACAGTCCTCATGCATGTGCAGCTAGTGCGGAGGCACCTTGGTGGACAGGTTGTAAATAGTAAGTGGTAACTAGTTAGCAGAGTCATACTGTAGTGATAATCCCAGGACCTCCTATACTTACTCTAGGAGGCTGCTTTGCTGCCCCCAGACCTGTGTACCTTAGAAAGTGGCATGCCAGAACATGGCATCATTCTCCATTTCTTCCCTCTTTCAAGGGCCCAGGATGTCTTCCGCCAGGCAATGAAATCCCCCAGTGTGGTCCTCCATGTGCTTGTGCCTCAAAACCGTGAGCGGTATGAGAAATCAGTCATTCGACCACTGAACATCTTTGGCAACAATGATGGGACTTTGAGAGCAAAGGCTGTGCCTCCTGCCCGTGGGAAACCAGGATTAAAGGCAGCAAATCTCCCAAGACCGAACAGTCCTGAAGCAGATGAGTCAACTTCCCCACAGCAAAGCAAGAGCCCCCAAGTTCCAAGACAGGAAAGAAAACCTGCATCTCCCTCTCTCTCCCCTTTCATGGGGTTTGGCAGCAGGAAAAATGCAAAAAAACTCAAGATTGACCTAAAGAAAGGTAATTATTAAATTGTGCTTAATTGCATTCTATTATTATACCATGTGAAACTGGTTAAGAGAAATTCATTAAGGTTAATGTAGTTAATTCCCTTTTTATCTAATTGTATCAAAAAATAGATTTGAGTGTATACTTGGATAACTTAAAGTTTTTAAAACTGTAGTACTTTCTTCTTTTCTTCTGCAAAAATTTAGATTAATTGAAACAAACAAACAAACAAAAAAACAGTGAAGAAAGGATAGGATCAGTGCAGACTTGATAAAAGCCAAGCAGCATTGTGTGACAGGTCAATAGTGAGTAGGCATAAGAGCTTAATTGCCTTTATTTTGAGTGTAAGTTAGTGATTTTCTTAAAGCATCCTTTAGGCCAGTTCAACAATAGGGCCTCTGGCTCTATAGAATGGTTTTTGTATCAGTGCGATGTTTAGTCTTCAGAAAGACAATAGATAGTGATTATTAATCTCGGACTCAACATTATATTTCTTCAAGAAAGTCAAAATTTCAAAGCTGCACACCTTTTGTCCATTTCCAGCACAGAGCAATTATCCTGGGCCACATGTGTACATGCATATGGCGCAGCATTACACACATGTGCATGTGCACATGCACTGCTGTGTTCCTGTTCATTCCCTACTCATTCCTTACCCTCCACCTGATACTCCCTCCTCCCATTGTAACGTCCTGAAATCCAGTGGTTTTTCAAGCCAATTCAAAGGCTAATAGGTTTTTTCACTAAATTAAAAATTTAATGGCCACCAGGAAATTTTTTAATATTATTTGTGAATTTCAAAAACAACATGTATCTTTCATTAGGATATAGAAATTATTCTGAAGATTTCTCAATCAAAATTTTATTCACTTACAAAAGTCTTATCTTGGGGATAAAGTTAGTTGAAAGAAGGCACAGAGGTTGATATGTGTATATTTAAGTACATTACAAATAAGCCATGTCCAAATGCATTGTTGTGTAGCAATAACCCAGCCATGTGTATGAGTTAGGTGCTTTGAGGTGGGAGAGTCATGAAAAGATATCCCGAAGAAGACAGCAGATCAACAAGGGTGGATTGCCTCTGTCTAAATGTGAGGCTATAATAGGCATGCCTTAATAGATAAATGGTTGTAGGAAGGAAGAAAGAAAAATTACAGTTTTTGCTGAGGTTTTCAGCCAGGGCAAATTGCATACTGGAAATGTCATTGATTGAAATTAGAATTTTAAGTAGTTGAGGATATTTGATAATGGCAGGATCTGGGTTGAAGAAGGAGAAACATAGTAAAGTTTGAAATATTCATAATTATATTCAGGAAAGAGAGAGAGACATGGAGGCACAGAGGGAGATGGAGAGGTGAGAGGAGAGAGGGCAAATGAACCACACAGATGATAGCTATAGTCTATAAAATAATAATAATGACAATGAATCAAAGAGCTGATGGAGGCGATCGTGACAAGTACAGAAACTGGCCCAATACCGATCGTTGGACATCATCTGTGTTGATGTGGGAGCACATAGGTGTGAGTTCTAGGGTCACAGATACGGTATGATGAGAAAGATGTGAAAATAAAAATGTTAAAAATCAAGGGGGAGCTTATTTCTGAAAATGATAATTAGAAAGTATCAAAGATGAATAGGTAAAAAACAAGGCCAAGAATGGAAAGAATTCCTGGTGATGGCCGCAGGGAGTGTGTCTGTCAGCTTCCTAAATCTCATCAGAAGGGATGGGAAGTTAGGAGAGGGTTTGGGCTCACAGTTTTGGAAGTCTCAGTTCCTGGCTTGTTGGCCAGCAAAGCAATGGAGCATGATGGGAATGTGTGGTAGAGCGAGCCTCTCACTTTCTAGCAGCCCAGAAGCAAAGAAAGAGAACCATGGCGGGTGAGGGGGCCATAGCTCCTTCTCTGTCATACCCCTAGTGACCTTACATCCTTCTACCAAGCCCCACGCCCTAAAGGTCCTGCCACATCCCAGTGTGTTACAGGCTGGCGGCATGGCTCTTTGTGAGATCTTATCCAAACCAAAGCAGTACTTTATTCATGATAGAAGCTTCAAGAAACGCTAATAATTGAGTATAGATTGTTTACAGTTGGGAAATCTGCATATATCTTTAGACAGAGTAGAAAGGAGAAGTCGGAGATTTAAGACAACTGGGATGGGACAGCGAGGCCCTCTGGGGACAAGACAGTGGCTACAGCAGTCAAGCCATCAGGACACATGCAGAAGCCTGAGCCATAAACTACTCAGTTGATTGAGAGACCACAAAACCCCAACAGAGGAAGTCACGTGGCTGGGAGGAAAGATGAAGTCAGGAGGTAGATGACTGAGGAACTGATGCTGTGGACATATGGATGCCATGCATTGTCTTCTAGAACCCGAATACACGAAAGTGTCCTGTGTATTTATTGGATCCTAACTTCACTTTGATGCTATCATTGCCTGTTTGAAACTCTAACCTTTATTTAAAACAGGAAAACCGAAGCCTATGTAAAATCTCCTGGAATATAAATAATTTCCTTGATCTGCTTTAATGTAAAATAGGCAGAGTTTACTAAAGGAGTGAATGTAATGTAACCCATGCTTAAGGTGACAGTACATCTTTCTGGTCTTGCATGCTAGGCCCTGAAGGACTTGGTTTCACTGTGGTAACCAGAGATTCTTCTATACATGGTCCTGGTCCCATTTTTGTAAAAAACATCTTACCAAAGGGAGCAGCAATAAAGGATGGCCGCCTGCAATCGGGGGACAGAATTTTGGAGGTAAGAATTGAAGTTAATGTCTTCAGTAAAGTATTTCCTTATATTTAAGTAAATAATATATAGACATATGTAGAAGTCACTTGCTGTCTCTTGTTGATCCTAGTACCCTCCAAAACTACTAACATCTGCAGATGTCCAACTCCTTTATATAAAATAGCATTGTATTTGCATATAAATGATACCTTAAATTGTCACTTTGTACAGACCGAGCAGGTTATATTTAGGAATACATACACACACACACACACACACACACACACGCACACACGTAACAACAATTAATGTAAAAAGAGGCAAGGGGGGTATATGGGAAGGGGAAGGTTTGGAGGGAGGAAAGGAAAGGGAAAAATGATATAATTTGGTATAATTTTCAATGATATAATTTTCAATATTTTCAAAATTAAAGAAAAATTTTCACCTAGATGATTTATAATACATAACACTATCCAAATGCTATTTAAACAGTATGTCTTGTTTAGAAAATAACAAAAATAGCTTGCCAGTGTTCAGTATAGATACATCTTTATCTGAAGTTGATTAAATTTATAGATATTGAGGGCTGACTAAATATAAATGTTTAATTTCTAATGAAACATATGTTGGAAATTAGTACTTGTAAACAAAATAATGACTTTGTAAACAAAATAATGACTTCAATTATAAATTATAAAATTATAAAACTAGCTAATGAGGAGCCTAACTATGTATGTCCCCAAGAAGGTCAGAGATGTGGGACCAAATACTAACATTTTCCTACCGCCTTCTTTCTTTCTCCTGTGGTGTTGAATTAATCTAGGAGTCTGTTATTGCTTAGTCGGGGCAAACAATTTCATAGTCTCACACAGGACTTTGTAGTAGTTTCTTCAAAACTTTGAGGGGATCTCCTATTGACACTGTCAGACCCAAATCAGTATCACCTACACTCAGCCAGGAATAGGAATGCTGAGCTGGTTTTGCATAGAAAAGTATTTAGATACCCATATATGAGGCTTATTTCTCCCACTGATTTCTGTCCAATAGCAACATCATCTCAATAAGGAGCTTTGGACAATCAACCATGAGAGACATCTTGGTTGAGGCTGACTGGTTTTAAATCTCCCGTGACATGGGAAGTTGCTTTCAAAAGTATTTTCACTGAGAATGTATGTTTTGGAAACATTTTAGCAATCCATGTAGTTCTAAATCGGGAAGGATGCTCTACCTGACAAACAAAGCTCTGAGGCTGATTTCCACTAACCTGCTGATACCACTTTTCTAGACAAAAGGAGCATTTGGGATTACACAAAATACTTGTACTTCTACAGTAATGTGCCATGTGATAAATAATTTATTTCTTCCTGGTATATTGCAGTCCTCTTCATGCTTATTTGATGAATTAATTTCTGACGCTTCTCAGTCTGATTTTTCCCCTTGTAAAAATGTAATGACTCAGGGAAAATTCCCACTATAACATAATTTATCAATTGAGTTTGTCTAGTATCAAAATGATGATGACCATGTTATTATTGAAAATGTATGTGTCTGCCCATATGCTTAGTGTCATCTTTTCAGAACTTCATTGAATTCACGAACCCATTTGTTGCATACTTAATTCACAAAATAGAATTAAAAAAAAAAACACTTAGGAGGTGTGCTGTGCATGGTGGTACATGCCTATAATCCCAACATTCAAGACAAGAGTGAGCTCTTCGAGAAAGATCTGAGTTCAAGGACAACCTTGGCTATATAGTTATAATACCCTGGGCAACTCTGCAAGACCTGTCTAAAAGGGACAGGGGAGTTGATGGGAAATATTCTGAGTGTGGTTATGTATATGGTTCTACTCACTAGGTAAATGGCAGAGATGTCACAGGAAAAACTCAGGAAGAGCTTGTGGCCATGCTGAGGAGCACCAAGCAGGGAGAAACCGTATTACTGGTCATTGCCCGCCAAGAAGAGAGCTTCCTGCCCCGAGAGCTGGTAATGTTAAAGCCTCTGTCTTCTTGAGGTTTTGGTGCCATGATTAGTGTCTGTATGGAACTTATACTAACTGAGTACTGCTGTTAAATTTGGGCTGTGTTTAGAACAAACATAGGGTGTGAGTATGCTATCCCACTTGGAGTATCAGACTTGTCTACTGATGCGTTGAGAGCATATATATGTACACAGGGCCTTGAAAGCACAAACTCTAATAGGTTTTGATAACAAATAGCTATCTGCGCAATTCAGTAAACTATACATTTGAGTTTAGATTGCAAACTAGATGAGCAGCATAGTTCACAGGTCTCCTTTAATGTGTATTCTAAGTAGCACCTTAATGGGAGACATAGGTAACTGGGGAAACTGGGTGAGGAATAAGTAAAATAATGTCATGCTCTCATTACATTTTTCTGTAAATATACAACTGTTTTAACCTTAAGAGTTAACAAATAAGTAAAAGAGAAATAACTTCAAAGGAGGTAACTCATACCTGGCACTGGGCCTTTTATTTTCTAGCCTGTAGATCTAATAGGGGCATTGTTCTTCCATAGGGGGTAACTCCATTTAAACTTTATATTTATATATTTTAGGAAGCTTCTACATTAGTAGGTTTCCATATGACTTTCTCCAAAGGTCTGTAGAGTTAGTTATTCTTCCTCCTCAACCCTTCTAAACACACCCAGTTTAACCTTTCCAATTTCATTATTCCGTCCCCCCTTATACACTGTTATATCTCCCTTCCCTTGAAAGCACCCCGATGACATACACACACAACCACTTTGTGGTCCTTTAATACTTTCTAGACTTCTGTGGGTTTTCTAAAGGAAACATGCAAAGCTAAAATTTAAAGCTAGCATCTACATATGAAAGGAAACGTGTGACATTCGTCTTTCTGGATCACCCCACTCAGGATTATGGTATGCTTTTATTTATTTATAGGTTACATTCATTTACCTGTATATTTCATAACTTTGTTTTTCTTAACAGATGAATGCTATTCCATTGTATAAATGTGCCACATGTTCATTATCTATTCAACAGTTGATGGACATCTGGACTGTTTACATGTCCTAGGTATTATGAATAGAGCAGCAATTAACATAGATGAGCAGTTATCTCTCTAGCAGGATATAGATCCTTTGGATATATGCCCAAGAGTGATCTAGCTGGATCATGTGATAGATATGTTTCTATCTTTTAAAGGAACCTCCAAACTGAATTCAATAGTGGCTACAGCAGTTTTCACTCCCCACAGCAGAGAATAAGTATCCCTATTTCCCCATATACATACCACCATGTATTGTCATTTCTTTTATCTTAGTCATTCTGACTATAGGAGTTGTTGACCATTGGGGCTGCATAGACCCACAAACATTATAGAGTCTTGCCGCTACTCTTGGCTAACCTCCAGAACTTGGCAGTGAGACCCTATTGCTGAAGATACCATATACTTGAGTGATCAAACATGGAGAAATCAATTTGGTACTAACCTGGAATGTGTACTGCCTGGCTTCCACAGTGCTGGAAGGTGTTCTGCATGCTGTCTGAGGAGAAGAGTAGTCATCAGTCTTCCCTATCTGTGATCCTGCGAGCCACAGTAATGAATGACCTTGCAAAATATGCCCACTGGTGAATGTGTTAGGAGTAACCAAACACTTTCTGATTGGATTAAATTTGGACCCACAATAAGGAATCCATACCTGCACTGTTAGAACCTGTGACTACAAAGGTCATAGCCCTTAGGGGAGAATTGCTACTATTATTCTCCTGAATGGACATTAGTATTAAACTGGCTCCTAAGGGCTTATTGCTATACCCATCGATTAATGCATCTCTGAGCTCTCATCAAGAAGCTGCTTCTTATAGTAGATGATGATTAGCATGGAGAGCTGCAACTGGTCAACCTGCAGAGAATAAGAGACTTCAGAGTCCCCAGCCCCAAATGGAACATCTTATTGCACACCTCCCCACAAAAGCTAGGAGGTCATTGTGGAAGAGGCAGCAGGTGATTCCAGTGAGTGATGAAACAGTATGTTCTGAACAAAACAGAGCAGTTATACATAAGAACTCATTGTAGTTAGGTCATCATGCACCAGCACATTCAAGCCAGACAAAATTCCATCATGGAGGAGGGAAGTAGGGGGAGGTTCTACCCCTAACGGAATAACTGTTGGCAATTGATAGCTTCTGGGAGAAGGAGAATGAGTTTTCTTTAAGGGTATGACCATGGTAGGATAACCATGACCAGGGAGGGATTGGCCCTGTACCCAACAGTATTTGAACGATGGAAATTGGAGTTGTTGGGCTTTTGAAGAAGAGAAAAGATAAAAAGAAGACAAGAAGTTGGGTAGTTGAGGAGGTGGGGTAGATCTGGGAGAAATTCTGGGAGGGAGGGAGCAAATCATATTGTATAAAATTCTCCATTTACTCAGGGGGGGCATGAATTATAAAAAGGATAAAAAGCTAACTTTTTTCTTGTTATTTTTGTTGTTGTTACTGTTGTTGTTCCGAGTATATCATATATTTTTTATTGTGGTGGTAGCAATGGGTAAATATATAGGATATATTTGATACTAAGAGTGTAAAATTTAATGTGAAGTTACACAGTCATTCTGAAATCCTTTTCTAAATGTATCAGTATTTATTAAGTTGTATAGCCTTTGGGTCTGGTTAATTGTGGTGTGTGATGTTTTTTATTTATTTATTTATTTATGTTTTCTATAATAAAGTATATAAAATTAATTTTAAAAGTAGATTATTAAAGAACTAATAAAATATTACTTAAAAGAGAAAAATTTAAATGAATGGAAATAAAAATACACTCAAGTGCTCAAAATGGACATGAAGGTCATGAAGAGATCTGCAGAGCAGTGCAATTACACTCCACAGAGGAATCCAACCTGTTCTGAGCTTGGAGAAAGGTGTCTTAAGAGAATTTCAAGTCATTAAAAATGAATCTCCTCCTACCCAGAAACTACTCCTTTAGTAATTTTTTTAAATTGATGATCAAAGATGTACAAACGTTAATGTACATTGACTTTTCTCCTCATGTAGCATAGTAATATGTTTGATGTGTACAACTCAAAGCTGTTGGCTAGATAAATAACTGTATATTTCTCCAGTAAAATATAATCAATACTTAAAATGGTATTATTGAAGAATTGTTTGTAATTTGAGAAAATCCATAGCATAATGCTGATTAAAATGTAGGGCATAAAATTATATATGAAAAATTATATAATTATATTAAAGGCTTGAAAAATAATTGGGAAGAAACACCTAAAATGTTAGAGTTTTGTATTTGTTAACAATGAGAATATATTTACTTATTGAAATATTTTACTTTTAGAATGATTATAGAAATTTTAAAGGGACTGTTATACCTCAGAACAATGAGAAAATATGTGATAAAGATGATTCTTGGTTACCTCTTGTTTTGAATTTGAGTTGGGGGATTAGTGGCTCTTGAAGGGGCAATTTAGAGATAATTGTTATCAAATATGTGAGGTTGTATTATGTGGATTGGAAAATGAACTTACTACCTTTCCTTAAACCATTTATCCATTAATCACCTTGAGCATCATTTCAAGATCACCTACTACCTTCTCAGTACAAAGTTGGAGATTAAGGAGTAATTTGAACTCATTTTCAGTTCCTATTGAGCGTGCCCCAAAGCAAATGTTTGGAAGAGGGTAATGTTGTAAGAACTTCTCAACCATACAAATGCACAAGGAGAAGATGAATTTCTTAGAATATTCAAATCCAGCTTCATCTGTCAAAAATGTTGGACCCATGAGATGCTTCAGCAGCTAAAGGCACTGGCTGCCAAACCTGACGCCCTTTGTTCTGTCTTCAGGACCCACATGAAGGAAAGAAAACCATACACACACACACACACACACACACACACACACACACACACACACACACACACACACTATTTCTCTGCACTCTGACTTTGCACATATCTAAGTATAGTCTTACTGAATCACTGCTCTTCCCCAGTAATGCTCCTTGTCTTATCCACGTGTCCTCCCCTCTCCCCTCCAAGTAGTTTTTACATAGACTTTCCATTCTATGTTCTATTTCTTTTTCATTGTCCGGTTCATTGTGCCCTCACTCTGTTACACAGAGTGGGAAGATCTACAGCGAAAAATAAAAAAAAGAAGAAGCCAGGGAGGGGGCAGCATGAACAGTATAAGCGATTAGGACATGAGCCTTACTTCAATTCCTCTACTCTTCTCTGTGGCCACCCATTTTCCAAGGCAGAACCTGAAATGTCGCCTCCTCTCTCAGCTGGTCCCTTATTCTTCCCAAGAGAGATGATGAAGAAACTCAAAGTCCAAATATCGTTCTCTGGAATATAGAGGGTTTTTCCAATCTTTCATTTATCCTCAGGGTCCTCTGGGAGGGTCAAAGTGAAAAGAAACAAGAAACAAGAGTTACTGGGTGTACAAACACTACAAGTCCATTTCCTTATTATTCAATCCTCTGGGTGACAGAGATGAAAATGATCATAAAACCTCAGGGAGACTGTGTGCATATTTCAGAAAAGAAAAAGAAAAAGAAAAGAAAAGGAAAGAAAGAAAGGAAAGAAAGAAAGAAAAGAAAGAAAGAAAGAAAGAAAGAAAGAAAGAAAGAAAGAAAGAAAGAAAGAAAGAAAGAAAGAAAGAAAGAAAGAAAGAAACTTTGACATTTCCTTGAACTATGGTTCTGGAAGGAATAAAACTCCACATTAAGGGAATCATTGCAGCCATCCTGTCAGAACCCAGGTGACAAAGCTCTCCCTGGCTACTTAAAACTCCAGAAGCTCCATCCTTCTCTGATAACTCCTTCAGCTCCCTCCCATATGTCCTTCGCAATTCCTGACTTCAAGGCTAATCCTCATCATCTAGAAGCCTTCCTTCATCTTCCCCTAGGCAAGAAGGGAAGAGATATGTTATTTTGAGCTCTCAACTCAAAAGATATTTTTTTTTTTTACTTAAAAAAAATTGCACTTGGAATTTTACCAAACTGAGTAATGGAATTCTTAGCATCCAAGTAAGTTTACCTCTCAATTTCTAAATTAAAATGAGTGCCAGCATAGTTACATGATACATCTAAGTTTTCACCAAAGAACTGGAAAGAGAGACCTGAGGTCACCTATACCTGGAGTAGTCTCAAGAACCCAACCTGTCCAAATCCATTTCCTTATCAACTGCTCTCTGAGTGACTGGGGGCTGTCCAGCAACCAAGCCCAGGTCTTCATAAACTGGGTGACTTTTTTGGTGAGAATTAAAGAAGATAATACATATAAACAAAGCTCTTGGCATCATCTCTAGCCATTTCTAAGTTCTCAGCATCATTGGCTCCAATTGTTTTTTCTAGTGCATTCCATCCTCAGTAGTGGTGTGAATATAACATTCTGCTCTAGATCCAATTTCCAGAGGCTTGGCTAAGACCAGCTACCCCTTATGAACAGTGTAACTTTCTTATTTACTATTTTAAAATGTATTCTGGGATCCCCAAAAATGAATAACAAGCACAATTTTATAGCCCATCAACTCCATAAATGAGACAGTTTCTGTGTGTTATTATTTTGTTCTTTAATATACTTCAGTGGAATTTGATTTTTAGGCCAGAATGACATCATAGATTGAGCCTACCAGGGGACATATTAAATTAATTGTGCAACTATGGTATTATAAATGTAAATAAATTATTTGTTCTCATTTGTTTTTTATCTTATCCAGAATATAGAGGGCATATGGTTTAACATTAATTCTCTTATAACTTTCTGGCAAACATCTAGGCTCCAAATATTTGACAATAAACTATCCAAATATATGGCACACTTTTATAATCATAGCAAAGAAACAGTTTTGGGAGGCCTAGACATACCTACTTCATAGGAACCCAGAATCTGTATTTGAGAGAAATAAATAGGTTTTTGTTGTTGTTTGGTTTTGGTTTTTTGTTTGTTTCTTTGTTTGTTTTTGTTTTTCCTCAAGGGAATAGGGTGCCTTGAGCACTAAGGAGCAAGAACACACAGAAAATTTAAAAAGAGATGATGTTTGTATGCACCAGGCTATCTCAGTAGGAATTACTTGATCATATAGTATGCGCTGAAGTCTTTGACAGAGCCAAGTGGGGAACATTGTGTTGGGGATGCTGCTTTGTGCTTTTCTTTCTCAAGTAGAAGGTGGCGCCACTTTTGTCTGCTCTCCCTTAACATGACTGATACACACATGTGACTTTCCACCCAGAGCCTGAGGGACCAAGGACAGCACTTCCTGCTTTTGTCTTTCCTATCTCCTTTGAAGAAAACAGACTCTGTTTATTCTTTTCCTGTTCTAAGGAAGGTGCTCTCTTTTTTTGCTAAGCCTGGCGCTCACCCTCCTGAACAGCGTTGCCTGGCCTGCCTTGTCCTTATCTTCTTGTTATCTTTAGCTTCTTGGAGAGTCTTAACGCTTACAGCCACAGGAGCATGTGGTCAGGAAAGAGAGAGAGAGAGAGAGAGAGAGAGAGAGAGAGAGAGAGAGAGAGAGAGAGAGAGAGAGAGAGAGAGAGAGAGAGAGAGAGAGAGAGAGAGAGAGAGAGAGAGAGAGAGAGAGAGAGAGAGAAAGGAGTTATTTTCTCTGTGTGAACATGTGCATGTATTTGCATGTCTTCCTTCATTTATTAGTGAGGAAAGAACATTCTGCCCTTTCTTTGTTAATCTCTTTAACATTTCCTTTTCTGACTTGCTGCCTTGTCTTTAAATTACCCTGAAAATCACAGCAACCCTGGTGGGTAAAACGAGCTGAGAACATTTTGAATGTGTTTATAATTCCTACCTCCCACATTTGGCTGCTGTTAAATGCTGCCCTGGGCAAGTGAGATTAAATGTATTGCAAGCAAGTTTCTCCTGGACTGCATGATTGAGAACCAAACCGGAGCCATGTTTGTCAAGCTGGTTTGACCCTCACTCAGGAGTGTTGCCTTTGTGAAACACAGGTGTTGTGCACATATGTGGAGGCTCCATTTGTGGGTACCAGGCTTAGCATTTTGACTCCACCGTGGTATCTGCTCCTGTGACCTCATCTTAGCAGATGAGATGGGGCTCCAAATCCTTCAGGGTTTACTTAGCTTATTATTAAATGGGGGAAAAATAATGGCCCCTTCAAATGTCAAATTATTTAATACCATAAATCATGGAAGAATTTTGATATGAAATCTTAGATGAACCTCATTTAACTGATACATTATTGTATTCCCTTTGGCTATGTGATTCAAATGATTCCACGCTTAATTAACCAAGGTACTTAAGGAAGAAGGAACTGTTTGTGGATAAGTAGCAGAAATTGAAGGATAATTTCGAAAATTTTTCTATAAACTGAAGTACAAGAGTTTTGGTTTGCAATGAAAATTATCATGCAAAAAATGCGTTGCTGCATTGTACAGATTTTCCCAATAAAATCTCCAATGATTTAAGATGGAGTGTTGAGTGACAGTTTCCACTTAAGCTTTCTGCAAATTTTCCACTCCTTTCTTACTATTTCTGTTCAGCTAATATGTGTTGGATTTTTTAATTGGATTTTCTTTTATAATTTCATACATATATAATGATCTTTAATCAAAATCCTTCCATTATCTTCTCTTCTTCTCTTCAAGCTCCTAACAAATCACTTCTTTGCAGCTCACCCTCCTACTTTCATATCGTGTGTGTGTGTGTGTGTGTGTGTGTGTGTGTGTGTGTGTGTGACTCAGTGCATTGAATTATTGCCTGTATGAGGGAGCAAAAGGCTTGGGAGTTATTGCTTGAGGAGATACAATGTCCTACTGACAATCAATGAAATTCTAATCCAGCCTTTGGGATATGAACTCCAGAGTTGAGTAAAATGCATTCCTCTCTTCAAGGACCTTGGACCAACCAAAGTCCTTAAAGAAGAGTTACCAGTGAAGCAAATGATGTGAATCAAGTATTGTAGGAGTCCGGGAATGTTCTAGATGAAGAACTTTGTGAGCATGCTAACATCTGAGATGGGTCTTGATGATATATGGGATTCCAAAATGCAAAGCAAGAGGATGGAATGGATACTCTCTTCAGTTAATCAGAGAATGGCAAGTACAGATCTATCAAGCAGATTTTAGACACCCCAACTACACACAGTTTCTTGAGCATAGGGATAACAGGGGAAGAAGTATCATTTAAAATAACTGAAAAGTCAAAGAGATATTAGGATACTTGCTAAGAGCCTCCTGCAAAAGTACATTTCACCATTAGACTTTGAGAATTGTAGAGAAATGCCCATTAGAATCCACATTTGGGAATCTTATGCACTAGATGTAAAGTCAAACTTAGTGGTCATACTCAACCTTTTGGTACCTGTGTTTCCACGTTTGTTAAGTGAGGATCAAGACGCCAGACACCATGAAGCATATAGGGTTGACATAAGATTTAACCAAGCTCAGCTACTTACATGCACTGAGTGCCAAATAATACTCACCCCTGATGGTGTGTCCTGTGCCTACAGCACAGTTCAGTGTTTGTAGACTGAGTGCATGAACGCCACGTATTACTAAAGCTGGTGATGTTTCTAATGTGCTTTTTATGTCGTATCTGTGATGGACAGTTTTAAAACAAAGCAAGACATGCAAGGATATCCTTGTATTTTTTAACAGAAGCAATCACTAATTACAGCAGCAGTATGGGACAGTGTGAATTAGGCAGCTATTTTAAATGTAAATGACTATCTCTGTAAGTTATAGAGATACTTACACAATCCAGTTGTAAAGTTTACTCATGAAGACTTGACAGTTCCAAGTATTATTGTTATATGTGGAAATGTCAGAGATATTTTGAAAGTATTTCTAAATGCTCCAACAATAGCTATAAGAGTTATAATGGTTCTCAGGAGTGGCCTCAGAGCCTGTGGTATTGGTAATCATGCAGTGACAGACAGAGAGGCCGAGTCTATTTCCCTATAGACCGACTGAGTCAGACTCCAGAAGTTTAATGTAGTTTTGTTCAGCACACCATCCTGAGGGGTTCAATGTTTACTCAAGTTAGAGAATGGTTGGAAAATGGCTTTATGATGAAGAACCGAAGTGGCTAGGAGAACCCAGTGGCCGTAGCTGGCAAACTTCAACGCCCAAATTTCATGTTCTATTTATGTATTCTGTGAACAATTTCACATTCTGTGAAAAATATTCCACGAAAATTCTAAGCCCAATTGAGTTGTGCCTTTTTGGCCACGTGCCCCTCATTCTGGCAAAGGGCCAGTGGTTAGTGCAATCCAGTTACCCAACTCAATTACACCTGATCCATTTAGGCAAACTCAATTGTACTTGACTTCTTCAAGCCCAACTCGATTGTGCGTTTAAATTTCCACACTCAATTCGATTGTGCTCAGAATTTGTTACATGCCACCTTGTAACTTGTAGACTTAGAGACAAGCCGAAGGGGAATGTTTTGGAGACTATGGGCTTTTTGGCATCTGTTTGCTCTACTTAACTCTCCCTGGCCCTCTAACCCCTTCCTTGGATGCTGCAGAGTCAGGAACTTCCAAGGGCCCCTGTGTAGCCACCATATTCCACTGCTGTTCTGTGAACAGTGGTCGGAGTCAGATGTTGCCAGCTTCTTTTTTTCTCATTCAAGAAATTGGGACAAAAGCCCACACAGATTTGCAAAAGTAGCAAAGAAATTGTATTTAAAGCAAAGCAGTAGGAAAGATAAGATTTCACTCCAGGCAAGCTGCAGCCACAGAAGCGAAAACACTAAGAGGCCCAGTCACAGCACTTCCGTTTGTGGGGTTCAAGAGAAAGAGGAGTTTTGATTACTGAAGGGTGTAGTGAGGATAGTTCTCGGTTTTGATTGATGGATTAAGTATTATAATTGTTTTTATGTTGCACGTGTCCCCTCTCATAATGCATCTGATGTTAATCATATGCATGCCCAATTATGCATAGGCATCTGATGGTAAACTGGGGATTCTTCCTAAAAGTTTATTTGAGGATACAGTTTTGCCTCACTGCACACATACCCCAACTACTTCAGGCTGGATCATTACCCGCACCCACCCTGCACCCCCCACCAAACATACACCCTTTACCAAAACTATTCTTAAGAGTTCCCTTCGCAGACACAAATGTTGAACCTTCTTTCACTCTGCTCTGGGGTTCATCTCTGTCAGCCTTTTTGAATTCACTCAACAACCACAAGGCTGGGAGATTAATAGTCATTTGCTACTCTCTTGGACGCTCTTACACCTGAAAGAATGTTCCTGAACCCTGTCAGCAAAACTCCGGGCTTGATAAAATAGATGGGGATAAATGTTCTGGTTGGGCCTCATTGAAACAGATGCAGGAAGGGCCAGCCATTGTACCTGGGCCAGTGGCTTCCAGGTGTCAGAATGTAAATGCTTAGTGGCTTTTATCACAGGCTGGTGGTGTTGGTGACTGAAAGTGGAGGAAGGGGGAGTGCCTTGTGCTGGAAAGATCTCTAGACACTTGAGAGTGCTGGGGCCTAATTACACGGTCTTGCGAAGCTAACAAGGAAGAGCTGTGAGGTCCTACTTTCATAGTGCAAGATGTTATGTCTTGTTAGTGGCTCCTGCCACTGTGATTAGGCTTCATGAGCCTAGAAAAGGAATGGAAATTTCCTAAAATACATATTTAAGCAGCTCCAAAAAAAATAATAACATATTGACCAAGCACCCCTAATGTCCCCCTTGTCATCTAGTTAACCAAATGTTAGCAGTAATTTATACCGGCTGTTGCTATGGAGCAGCTGCCTGAGAAGTTGGACACAGAACTCTGGGGATGATCTTGATTTCCTTAATTGCCTCCATGTCTGTGATCAGTGTGCTCATGAAGGTAGATTTGGTGTAAGATAAGGAAACACGTTCATTGTGTAGAGGATATTTGACAATTAGGGGAAGAATGTGTGGTCTTAATTGATCGTGGCTGACTTCTCCAGCTGTTGCTGAGTAAACAATGCGTGTGTGACGCGGCCAGTGCAGTCCATTTCATTTGGAAAGTGTACTTAGAGATTTCTCAACATCCTTCATCGGCGGCATTTCCCAGGAGAATATGGGATCTTTACCAGTAGAGAATACCAACTTGAGATCACTGGCTTTTCTTTCCTAAGGTCTGATAAAACAAAGATAGACACTTAAATAACAATCTGTTGCCACTTACCTCTTCCTGTGCCCTGTCCCTGAAGATTCTCTGGGCAATGACTTTTAAATATGTTCTCATTATTTTTAATGAGTGTGCAGACACGGGACGCATAATGCAACAGTAGATAGGTGCCCTTTCTCTGAACTTGTCAGATATAATAAAACATCGCAGAGGTTAAGATGCATTTTTCTTTAAGATATTATAATTATTTAAATCAAGACATGTACAATTCATATACTATTCAACTATTGTGGCTGCCTAAGTGAGACTCCAGTGAATTCCTAGTTTTATCACAAATGTTAAAAAAGACAAAAGAACATTTAATATTGTTATGTCTTTTTAAGTTTACCCTTCTTTAAATCTGCCCTGGATGGCAGGATATTCAATTATAAAGGAGTTCAATTATGTTTCCTGGCCACTTATTGAGTTATATGAAGGACTTTTATCACCTAGTCTTTCGGTAATTAATTCTTTACATTTCTTAAAGGCTTCAGGCCTGCCGAAGGATTCCTTAACTGCTAGAGATGTTATTTCAATTTCCTGATAGTTTTCTTCCTCTCCTTTGTCTTCTTCTCTCCTTTCCTTTCTTCTTTTGACTTTTATTGCAAATACTGCTTGCTGTGTTATCTCTCAGTTACTGAATATATTTACTTCCATGACTGGGGATGTAACTAAATGCTTAGTTGGTTGAATAGTTGTCTGGCATGGACAAGGCCCTGTCTTAAATACCTATTACTACAGAAGCTAAAGTACATTACCTTACAGTGCTGGAGCAGACCGTGGAAGCGATGAGAGCAGGACAGAGAAAAAACTCACCTCCCAGGACAGCATCTTTGCTGGGTGTCCATTCTCTGGCTATGGACACTTCTTGGCTGGCTGTTTGTTGAGTCTGTCTTGGATAGTTTTATGTCAACTTGAGACAAGCTAGAGTCATTGGAGGGGAGGGAGCTTCAGTTGAGAAAATACCTCAATAAGACTGGGCTAAAGGTTGGCTTGTAGGGCATTTTCTTAATTAGTGATTGATGTGGGGGAGCCAAGCTCATTGTGGGTGGGGCCACCCTGGGCAAGGGGTCCTGAGTTCTATAAGAAAGCTTATGGGAGTAAGCCAGTAAGCAGCATCCCTCCATGGCCTCTGTATCAGCTCTTGCCTCTAGGTTCCTGCCTTGTTTGAGTTCCTGCTGTGATTTTCTTCAATGATGGACTATGATGTGGAAGTGTAACCAAATAAACTCTTTCCTTCCCAACTTGCTTTTGGTCATGGCGTTTCATCACAACAATAGAAACCCTAACCTGGACAGTAAATATGGGAGGCAGTGGTGCGCAGTCATGAAACTATCTGCCTTTGCATTGCTGGGTGAGGTACAAACCTTCAGCCTGACCTGAGGGGTGTCCTCTTTGTACTCCTTCCCAGTAGCTGTGTTTTTTAACCTTTATATATTTGACTTCCCACTAGAGAAAGAAAATAAATACACTCACTTTAACATGGAAAGAAAACAAGCCAAAAATGCCCCGAACAGCCAATCACAATATCGAATTCGTTACCTTCATTTCATAGTTTTCTTCCATGATGCTCAAAGAGAAGTTGAGAAGTATGAAGACTATCTTCTTGAGCCTCCATTTTCCTCTGGAAATAATGGGACTCAGTTGTGCAATGGTATTGTCCAAACTCCCATGATTCCCTGTTTAGCTTCTAGAACATTTATTGAATTGTTATCCAATAGCTATTTTTAATAATACTGTGCCATGTACTGGATATTCAAAACCATGCTTAAACATGATCGTGAACTCCATTAGCTGAGACATGCTAAGTTCTGTTGAAGAAGTGAATCTGAACAGGCCTGTCATCTGTGGGGGAAGCTCACAGAAGGGAAATAGTTACACAAATTCCAAGTTGAATTTGAGAGATCAACAATGAAGGAGAAGTTCTAGAAAGAAAGAAAGCAAAGCCATTTAAAGGTCAAGGGACCGCCCAAGTCAATGAATTTTCAAATCATGAAAGATTACATTTATGAGAAGGGGCACAGGGTAGGTAGGTCCTGGATAAAGTCAAAGACTAGGGAGAGAAAAGCCTTTGGAGAACTGGCAAAGCACAAGCCACAAGGAGTGGAGGAAAAACTGAGCTATGAGGCAGAACAGGAAGAAGTACCTCACTTCGGCTATGCTGATAGTATATCAGCTACTTATACAACTACATGAACAAGATTTGCTGCTATGGTACTTTTTCTAATAGCAGCGTAGAAAACCTGTCAATGTGAATTTAAGGTCTTATAGATGCCTTTTTCTGCATGTTCTGTGTTTAGAGTTATCTGTCATTGTTTGAAAAACCACTCCTAAAGATGAAGTCTTAAAATAATGATTGGCTTCTTCTCATGGCTCTGTGAGCAGCATGAGTGGTCCTTTGGATGGTTTGATTAAGAGTTTGTCATACGGCTGCATTCAACTGTGGTTTCTACAGGCTGGAAAGCCTTTCCTGGTGACCTCTCTCATGTGTATCCCTTGCTGCCAGCTCCTGAGTATTACTACCTGGTTTCTTCTTTCTGGGTCTTTTCATCTTCCAAAGACTAGGCAAATCCTTATGTAACATTCTTGGGGTTTGCAAGGTCTAGAGTGGTATGAGAGTTGATATTGATTGTCAACTTGACAAGATCTAGAATAATCAAAGGAGCAAGGCTCAGGACAGAACTATAAGGGATTATTTTGGTTGGGTGTATTAAGGTCATAAAACTCACCTTAAATGTGTGTGGCATCCTTCCATGAGCTGGGGTCATGTATTGAGTAAAAGGAGAAAGTGAGCTGAGCACCAGCAT
This sequence comes from Peromyscus maniculatus bairdii, assembly GCF_049852395.1. Lineage (NCBI taxonomy): Eukaryota > Metazoa > Chordata > Mammalia > Rodentia > Cricetidae > Peromyscus > Peromyscus maniculatus. Next base: position 52,070,301 of record NC_134864.1, on the reverse strand, counting down.
CCATCACTCTTTACTCCTCCTGTATGCACTGTGATCAGCCACATCAAGCTCTTACCACCACCAACTTCCAGACATGATAGACTGTAACCTCACACTGTGAACCAACACACACTATTTTCTCCCCGAGTAGCCTTTTTGGGGGTTACTTTATCAATCACAAGAAAGGAACTAAGAAGTTGTCTAATGGGATTTCTGTCTTACTCTCTTAGAACAAGTCTCAAGACCAGAAAAGGGGTCAGGCATAGGGAAATAGATTCTCAGAGTAGATGGAAATGATGGCCCCAAAGTCATATCTCAAAGAGATCATTCACTGGGGGCTAATATGGTTACAGTCTACTATATCATGTTAGTAAGATTGGATTGTATGCTTTCCCACATGCCAAAAGAATTGGGGTTATGGCGACATGAGAACTGGGAATGGGTCCAGAAATGCCTGCCTCCAAGTACATAGATTTGGATTGCTCATTGAGCTTTATCATTTTAATCCCATTCAAAAATTATTTATTGTGTGCTTTTTGAGCAAATACACTTCTAGAAATACAAAGTTGATAAAACATGCCCCTTCCTCCTATACTGTTCCTTAACAACGTTTTAACCACATGGACTCTAGACATAGGCAAACACCCTCGCACTATGTAAATCACCGCTGTCCCTAAAGAGACATGCTTATGACTTTCTTCTCCAACCTTTGAGATTTATTCTTTGAGACAGTCATGCTCTGATTTGGGGTGAGAACAAAAGAGTTGAATTGTGTCCATTCATTATAAGCCAATAAATACCAAAATCATTAAATAGAAATAATTTACAGTAAACAAACAAAAGAACACTCTTATCTATAAAAGGAGATTGAACTAAATGGTCCCCTGAGATTCTTCCTCTTCCAAACATTACTCTCTGAATTCCTGTGCGTGAAGTCTTGGCCTGACACTCAGTTCAGACAGGACCTGAATTATGAATGATCTGTATATATGAATGGGCAGCAGGAGTCCTGCTCTGCCTGTGTTTTGTTCCAGGCTTCTGCATACCTAGGGAGCATTTGACCCTCAGAGTGCCATATCCTAAGTAAGTGGAGAGCTAGCAAATTGCCAACAGTTATCTTTCACATGGCTAAGTCTTTGACCCTCTGCCATGGCAGCACTGGTTGCCATAATATGAGGTGCAGAGGGAGGCCCCTCCTTCGGTTCTCTCTTGATGTCACTGTTACTGTGGCCACCATAAGGAGCTTCATGTCCATAGCCAGCATGCAAGGACATGTAGTCCTTTTTCTTTATTTCTTTCTTTTCCTTCATTTTTTTTTTCTGAGCTGGAATGTTGGTGAATTTCCCTAAATATTGTTCAGTACAACTCCTTCATCAGAATGTAAATTATCCCATATTGGCTGGTATGTTCCGGGGCAAAATGAAATATTGTAGAGAAACTAAAGTCCCCACAAAATTTACTATTATTTCTTTTGAAGAAAAAGACGTGTTCGAGTGGCAGGTATCAAGTTTACCAAAATAAATAAATAAATAATAAAAATAAATAAACCCTAAGTGTTCAGTGTGCTTTCTAATGAAGACTTACTATGTCATGTCCATAGCCCCCAGTTATTTAAAGCTTGTTTCCATTCCAAGGAAAGAAAATGACTGAATTATAAATACTCTTCATTAAGCTGTAAGTCATCTTGAATGCTAACACCCGTTGTTTTCTGGATTGTCACGTTGGAATAATGTGTCTGTTCAACTCTAGTGACTTGTTGAGAGCCTGGCAGCTATTTTCAGTGGAACCACAAACACGAGGCTGCTCAGCTCCTCTTTGTACTAGACAGGTTGTAAATAAATTATATAAATAAATATTAATGCAATTATTAACTAGATAATTTGATGGGGTATGTAGGCCTGCAAAGAAATTAAGCAAAAGCGAAGGCTGTTGATTTGTTGGCGGTGGCTTTCTCTCCAGAGCAGTGACTTAGTCTCTGTGTCACCTAGACGCAAGGACTGTAGATCGAGCCTTGTCTCCAGCTGCATAACTGAGCATGATTGTAAATAAATAAGTAATTTTTCGTGCTGGCAAAGTTAATAACGTGTCACTATTATTTGTGCGCTTCTGCAACAGAAACCAAGTCCTGTGTGTCCTGGTTGAGAGGAAAATAAAGACAAAAAACTACCCCTCCCTGCTCAAAGCCCAGCCTTCACTGCCAAGAAGAAATAAAGAGCCTCCTCTTTAACCTGTAGAGTTCCTTGAAGAAAAGAATCGCTCTCACATGTAAATGCCTCTTTCCCTTTGAAAATATAACCCAAAGATTGTGTTGCTTCTGCTCTCCATTCTCAATGGCTCTCAGGGGAGTTGGCCTCCCTTATCAGAAGCTCCCAGCCAGGCAGGGGCAGCCAGCACATGGAGAGGCCAGGGCAGGGAGATGGTCAAGGCCATTGGGCAGGTAGTGAAAGGCCCCTTACTGTGTTAAATAAATGCAGCTTCCTTCCTGGCTCCCGCAGGGGGTGATTTTGTTTTTTCACTTCTCTCCTGGCCTGAGAACAATCAGGATGCATAAGGCCATTCTCCCTGTGAGGAGATGTGCATTAGATTATCATAAATCCAGCAATAAGAAGTGCACTGGTCAATGAGAACAGGCATTCTTGGGTGAAATAAAAGGTTTAATTGAAAGTACTGTCTCAGGGGAGACAGATGATTGAGCGCGGTATCGAGTAGATGTTAATTACCACTGTTCAGAGGATGAAGCAAATAAAGGAAAAGATCATTTATTTTAAGTTTTCATTTCTGTTTCTTTTTAAGAGAATGTAGGAGATTACTCTGGTAAGTGAGTTTTGCTCATGTGCAATGTTCTTGAAACACCGGGAGACTTTCTTAGGGAGTTAAAGCTGAATTTTTATGCAGATATTTGTATACCATTACATAACGGCTTAATAGGTAGGTAGGTAGGTAGATAGATAGATAGATAGATAGATAGATAGATAGATAGATAGATAGATAGATAGATTGATTCACAGTATAGCAAATTACTAAATAATTTATAAATTACTTTTGGATATGCCTCTCACCTTTATTTTAGGCCATTATTTTAGTGTGCTGGGTCTTTCTCCTTCAACTTAACAGAAAAAGTACAGAAGGCTATAAACATGCATTACTTTCCTTGAACACTTTCTGTATTACTAAACTATTACAGTCTTTCTAGGTCACTCATATTTGTTTAGCCAATGCCCTCCTTTTGATATGGCTAAAATCCTGGGATGACTCCAACATCCAAAGAGACAAAGGCTAGAATCAAGGGCAGCCTCAACGATGAAATAACTGGTCAGGTGTCACTCTTACCTATTTTTATTTTAAATATAACCGTAATATTTATGTCAGCTCCTTCTTGCAAGTCCAATAACTATAAAAAATGTTCTAGACTATCTGTACCTGTTATGCGATGGTTTAATGGCAAGGATTGGGAGATTTGGATATATGCTGAGTATTATTTGGTTTCACATCCAAGCTGCTGCTCCAGTATGTGAAAATAAATACATCATAGCAACTCTCCATTTGCTTTTCAGTTTATTTAGAACCAGTGATCACTTGCTGAATTCAAAGTTTTAAACTCAATTATCTAGGTTTTCATGTAGATATAGTCATGTTTGATTGTAAAATTTTACCTTTAGGGGCTTAATTTTAAGGAGGGTAGTTGCCAAATTACTACTTGTTACAGTAATGTAGAAGTGAATGGCAGATTTACTTCATTTAATATCAAAACATAGGAGTGGATGTGATCAGATGAACCAAAGTAAATGTGTCATCATCTTAGAAATTTTTGCAAGCTGTTTTCTTGCATAGCTCAGCCCTTCCTTGGCATCAAAGGGCAAGTAGTCATGATTATGCTAACCATTGTTAAAGCAAACAGAGGCAGGCCATCATTCAGCTGCTGTAGACATCCAACAAACATCACTAATATTCTAACATACCACCTGGCCACATTCCTCTACAAGTACACTACCAGCCTCTAAAATGGTTTTTATTGCAGTGCTAGAACATAATTACCAGATTTCTTATTCTTCTTAATGAAATGTAGAAAAAGAACTCAAGGAGTATTTGTCAACAACATTGTTTTAATGTTGAATTCCATCTGCTTGTCCTTAGGCATGTATTTGATAGATATTAGTGGCATAAACAGAAGTGGTCCTGGTAGCCCTTCCCATCCTCAAAGATTTATGTGAAGATTTATGAAATAAAAGGTGCTGTATGATTAGACCTATATAATAGTTACATATAAAATACTGTAATGACTTAGATGAGCATCTGATCACAGAGACTGCAATTAAGATGGGCTATGGTGGGTCTAAGTTTGTAGGCAGTTGACAAAATTTAGTGAGGGGAGAGAGTGGATTTTGGGTAGAGACAGTAGGATATAAAACCTAAAAGAAGATGTTTGTAACACGTGAATGATTGCTATTCTAAAAATCATGCCAGAGAGTTCAGTTTAGAAATGCTAAAAAAGCTGCTTTTATAGATAAGATACATGATATGGCTGTCACATTCCATGCCCTTTGATGCTATTATTTCAAAGGGGCAGTGTGGCAGAGATATGTCAACAAAATTGATGAAGTAATCCCACAACAATTATGTATTAGATGCATGTACTCCCAGATACTAAATGAATTCAAAGTTTGAATTAAACATCATCTCTGCCCTTGATGAGATCACAGTGGTATAGCAAAGTTAAGGTGAGCAACTTGGAAAATAATTATAAAAAAAGGAAGAAGTTGATGAGAGTCATAGTAATGAGAAAAAAGAAAGCAAAATGGGAGGTGGGAGTAGTGGATTTATCTACTGATAAATTTAGGGAGTGTGTCAGTTCTACTCTAGATGCTGAGACACAAAGTGCTTAGAAATAATAATGAAAGATCTTTATCATATTTTTCAAAGCAACATTCTTTTTCATTTCAAATACCTTCTGAGCTAAATACATGCACATGAGAAATACTTATTTCTTGTGCGTGGTTTTATGACATGTCACAAAACCTGTGGGTCTATGCCATCAAAGAAGCACTTGACTTAAAAACATACATCTACTAATTATGTTTAGATGAAGTTTCCTTTAAAGTGCATAGGAGGTTAAAAACACATTGTTTTGGATTACTAAGAGCTGAACTCCTTAGGCTTGTACTCAATTGAGTAGTTCTTATCTAGTCTGTGGACAGTCTTGCTTGTGCTGGGAAATGCAGTTGCATTAGTTCATGGGGATGAGAAGTCCTGATCAACCTCCTTTTAGTAAAACATTGATTGGAAGTGTTCTGAACTTATTAAATGTCCACATTTATGTACTGATTTTATAAGAGTAAGGCAATATAAAATTGTTCCCTCGCCCCTGTCTTGCTTTCATATACATATAACAGCAAGAAAGAAGATAACTTAGAAGTTGAAATACCAAGGCTGGAGAGATGCCTCAGCAATTAAGAAGCTGCTTTTTCACATGACCTGTGTTCAATTCCCAGCACCCACATGGCAACCCACAACTGTCTGTAACTCCAGTTCCAGAGAATCTGACACCCTCACACAGACATACATGCAAGGAAAACACCAATGCACATAAAACAAACAAACAAACAAATAAATAAATAAATAAATATTTTTTAAAAAGAAGTTGAATACAAGGAAAAGTAGTACAAAGTGAGAAGCAACATCCTTAGTTTAAACCACTTAAGAAAGAGCTGCATCCCTCTGACCAGTTCCTTTCAGAAACACAATAGGACATGGAAGGAGATCACCCCCATTCGGCTACCTATTTCTTTACCATGAGAAAATATCACAGGCCACAAGCCAATGAGGTTCAGACAACAGGAAGGTCATTATGCCAGATTGGAAACATGATACCTAAAGAGAAATATAAACCCTATGTTTTATCACTGGCCCTTGATAACCCCCATGTGTTGAAACAGTGGCGTCTAGTAAGTGAATAGAATTATTTATTCACTTCCTTACAGTAGCAGTATGTCGCTTCTTGTTGAGGTCTCACTGTGTTTAGAGGGTTCTTTCCCTACCACTGTCTGTGAACTTAACCATGTGAATTTACGTGGCCGTTCGACATGAGCAGATGTTATGTGAGCAAATACTTGAAAGTACTTGGACTTTTGCTACCTGTCTTTCATCATGTGAGCAACAAGACTCAGCTCTTCAGTGGTCTGGGGAATATGAAGATGTGAGTGATCTGTGATGTGGAGAACATATATGTTCCTCATCAGTAGCTTGGAGGCAGGCCTACCATGCACTGGAGCTCAGCCTATGCTAATTAAACTCCAGCCAACCTGTAGAAATACAAACAATCAGTCTGCAGTTTACTGTGTGTAACACACTTTAGGGGCAATTTTAGCTGTGCGGTATTTTTGGAGCAATGGCTGGCTTGCCATTCACTTACTTGCCTCATGAATTAGCTCTGGGTAGCCTCCCTTCTACCTTCAATTTGTCTGTCACATAATGAACAATTGGAAGAGGTGCTCACATTTTAATTTGGATGAGTTTTCATCGTCTATAGGACCTAAGCAACTTCTTGTTTTATAGTCACTTTTATCCCACAATTAATTTTAACAGAGTAATTGATTTAATTATTAAGATAAAAGGCAAATTATATGTCTAGCTGCAAATGACATATTATATATACTAAGAACATTTTCATTACAATAGTAAACATCACTATGGATTTTAAATGGTTGTTACCCACTGAGATTCCTCCCTCCCTGTATGGAATTTAGAATTATTTATCATTAGTAGCGGGCTAACGGGGTTGGTTTCCAGCTGGAATCACATTAGATGCAACTCAGACAACAGAGAAAAACACAGGGTAAAAATACTTATATTTTTATTATTTGATTTTTTTTTTTTTTTTGGTTTTTCGAGACAGGGTTTCTCTGTGTAGCTTTGCGCCTTTCCTGACACTCACTTGGTAGTCCAGGCTGGCCTTGAACTCACAGAGATCCGCCTACCTCTGTTATTATTTGATTTTTATCTTAAACCATTAACCAACTGGCAGTTTCCTCATTCCTCCTCAGATATCCCCTTTTTAAATTTTATTTTTGAGAATTTACTTTATCAAACTGTTCCCTTTTGAAGGCCATACTAGTGCTTTTCCTACATTGTGTTATAATTAATGAGCATTATTTTCTGACCTAAAAATGAGTATTTAATGGTTCTATTGGAGAAAATCAGGAAATATAAGATACAGTTCTACCTTGAAAATTCTTGAGTTGGGAAAAAGACTGCATTGTCTTTCTTAAGAGCCATTATACCCTAAATAGTGGTGGCTGTGCTTGGAAGGAGGATTTTTGTGTTCATCTTCGTACTTAAACTCTACGGGGAGAAGATGACATTCAGTAGCCATTATACCTCCTAAGAGCAATGAAAAATCTGTAATTTGTTGTCTTTAACTATTACAGAAACTTCCCAATCGAGATAAAGAGAAGAAAGAAAAAAGGCAGGGAGGAAGGGAGGAAAGGAGGAGAAGAGGAAAGGAGGGAGAAATGTTCTAAGAAACTAAACTTACTCCCTTCCCCCATCAGGAAGGACTGCTAAGTGCTAAGAGCTTCAGGCTCCATGTCTTCCCTATATTACATACTGGTTTCTGTAGTGCTCCGTGCTTGATGCTCATTGCCATGGTTCTGCTTATAAATCATGATGAAGAAATAAGGAATCAAATGCTTTAACCCCAGAGCTCCAAGGCATCCATGGCCTTGCTGGTGACCTGTGAGATTTCTCCCTAGAGCTTTCTTGTTCTCTGGTCTGGCTCCTGTACCTAGTGTTCTCCAATACAAAATTTCTTAAATGCATCATAGGGAATATTTTCTTTACCATCCTCCACGCAATGATGTGCTCCATGGTGAAGTGAGTAAGGAAACTCTTGTCCTTTGACGAAGACAAATTGATGGGAGGGGAGAAATCAACCTAGAATTAAATTGTTGCTGCTACAGTGTTGCATAATTATCCCCAGGTTGTGTTGTGTACAATCAAACATTGATTTGTGGCTCACATATCTGCAGCTTAGCTGGGTTTTGATTGGTCTAGCCTGGACTCAGATAAACTTGCTTCCAAGCTATGGATGTGTGTGTACCTGTGCTCCATATATCTTCCCCGATCCTCAGACCATAGGTGCCTGAAGCATGTGTATGGCACAGTGAGAGATGTGCTTCCGCCCACTCAAAGGCTCTAAATATACATCGATTAAAAGGCTTTCGTGAGTCTCAAGACATCTTTTTCCAGAATTCTTTGTCGTAGGAAAATCTCCACATTCGTCCACACTCCCTAACAGGACTTGAAGACGTTTTAGAGGGAGTCTGCTTGGTTTAGTTAGTTGCCGAGAACAGCCTTAATTGGGCACAACCCTAGGCCAGACAGATCTCCTCAAGAGTGCTGAGCAGCCTGTGAACTTACTGCACAGGTTTCCAAAAGCTGTTCCGTATCAGCCAGGGCCACCTCTCTCTCCCAAGCTGTAGGCAGAGTGGTGAGTAAAACAGGGCCGCCTCCGTGCCGAGTGTGCACAGTCCCGTTTGATATTGTTGTTGGTTTGTGTTCATCACAGTCCTTGATGGTGCACTCTTTTCAATAAGGTTAGCCTGGAACACCAAGCATCCTGATCCAAAAATATTGCAAGCAGATTACCTAGGAACCCAGCTTCCAAATGGGCTACTCTGCCTAGGATTGCAATTCCTCCGTAGATCATTACAATTGTAGATTTGTTCTTCTACCTTTCATTCATAAAAAAAGCATGTGTTCATGGGGCAGCAAGGTTGGCTCAGCTGGTAAAGGTACTTTCTGCACAAGCCTGGTGACCTGATTTTGATCCTTGGGTCCCACATAAGAGTAGAAGAAGAGAACCAGTTCCACAAAATTTTCTTCTGATTTCCACATGTCACATTCCACCCCCATTCCCCCCCCCACACACACAATCACTTACATACAATAATACAATTTAATTTTTTAAAGTGTATATTCTTGTGTTTTAACCACTGAACTATTGTATGTAAAATATTTATGGCATTTTAAATATGAAGTTTCTCTAATCTACTGGGATGTTTGTTTTGAGACACAGTCTCACTGTGTAGCTCTGGGTTGCCTGAAATGTTCTATGTAGACCAGTCTATCCTTGAAGTCACAGAGATTTGCCAGTCGCTACCTCATGAGTACTGGGTTCAAAGAGATCTACCTTCACACCCAGCTCTCTGATCTGCTTTTATAACATGGAAGGGTAAATACAGAACAGAAAGAGCCATCATTTCTCAACTTTAAGAAGGCAGGCTCTAATTGAAGAATAAATCTAACTGTCTGAATTATAAAATAGCAACATATACACTTTCCATGACATAAAGTATTATATTCATTTCATATTTATTAGTTATTTTAATAAAAATGAAACAAGTATTATAAGTATTATACATATTAATGGTATGTTGTATGAGGTTCTGATGTCTTATTTTTTTTTTCAGATTTGTTTTAAGAGGAGGAGATTGCTGTGGTTGTTTTGTTTGTTTTTGTTTGTTTCAGACAGAATCTCTTGTGGTCCAGGTTTGTCTGAAACTGCTATGTAGCTTAGGATTCTTCAGCCTCTGCCAGCCAAGGGCTAGGATTACATTCCAGGTAGAAATGATAATGCTAATTTGGTTTACCTGGTTGTTTTAAGCTCTGATCCAATCTTACACCAAAGGTAATTTTATATGGCACAGGCAGGGAAAAACAGCCACTATCAGATCTTTGTTTTGAGATATTAGTTTAACTTGACTTTTACTTATCAAAAACCGATTTTTCTGGCGTGTTACTCAGCTAGCTATTCTTGTTTTTGCTAGTTTGCTCCTGCTACCAGCTTTTAGTGAGAGGGGATGCAGTTCAACAAATAAGAAAAAAAAATCAACTATAAACAATTTCTACAATTTGATTCATCCATGTCAGTGGTTAAAATCTAACTTTTATGGGTGACTGTGAACTTTGAAAGATCACCATAAAGACATAAATTCAAAATAGACATGGTTGAGCTAACTATAATCTACATTTATGTTCTTCCATCCATTGGAAGGACATACCAACATGGCCTACATTTTGTTCTCTGCGGCCCTTCTCTTCCTTATGCTGACATTGACTCATCTTGTTTCCTTTTTATGATTGATGACATGATATTAAATTTTCAGTTAATTCTTGGCAATTTAGTACATAGTTCAGAGCCATGAAAATATACACACAAGTAACATTATACAGAAAACCTAGGTTATAGTAAGGAATATATATGTACATATATATGCATATATGCATGCAATAACAATCAGTGGGGAAAAAAGAGGCCATGAATTTGAAGAAGATGAAGAGGGGATACAAAGGAGGGGTTTGGAGAGAAGAAATGGAAGAGGAAAACACTGTAATTATATTAAAATCTCAAAAAATGGAAAAAATAAAGACACCGAACAACCAAACATCACTATAATCTCTTTTTCTTTGTTGAAATTTGTACATTACCCAGTGGGAAAAACACTTTAAAAGATCATTTGCCCACATGCAGATCACCTAGTGTTCTGCTCATTTCTATCCATGCATTGGCAGATATAGTGAAGAGAAAAGTCACTTGCCATTTATTAAAGTGACATCTTTAGGTCACAACTTACCTTGTCTTGTGCCTGCTCATCTCAGGTCTTTTCGATTTCTTTACTCTTGAAAAGACAATTAAAATAAAATGTCTCCCTGCTGCTGGGAAGAGCCTCTAACTCGCACTGTAGGAGAATACTCATATTCTGAATTTTATATATTCCAATTGACCAAAAACCTTTCATGCTTATAATAGCGACCTAAGGCTTTTTCAGAAAAATTTTTTAAAAATTAGAAAATTAAGTGTCTTGCAGGTGTCCTCTCCCTTCGCTGTTGTGAAATTTTGTTTGTTACTACAACGGTTTTATCTTTAAATTCCTTAGAATTTACTTAGGTGAAAATTAACAATAGTTAAGCTTACTATAAAATATTCTGGCAGAAACATCAGGTGTGGCTTTTTTGCTTTATATATAAAAATTACGTTCATTCTTTTCTTTAAGCCCTTTGAGTTTTTGTAATTGACAAAATGATTGCATGTGAAACATAATTCTTGCATAAAGTAAGCTGCTCACAACACAGGCTAATTACACATTTGGGAGGCGAGGCAAAGACATCCAGAGTTTGCTCCTGCTGAGCCCCAAGCACAGCATTTAATGAAATGAGGGCCATAAAAGGTTCAGCATGGATGCTTTCAGGTCTGGCCTGGGCTTCTGGGAAATTGAGCATTGGCCCTGTGGGCTGCTGCATTCCCCTAGGATTTGAAAGGCTGGGTTATTACCACTTGCGTACGTGAATCAAGCAGTACTTTGCAATACAGGACACTTGCGAGTCTAGAGATGGCCCCATTTGGAACACTCTTAAACTAATAACATGGATGCCTCCTTGCCCATCCATCTTCCTGCTGCCCTTCCTTCTTCTCACACTAAGAGATTACTTTTGGTGTTTGTTTTATAGAGGGGGTTAGTATATACAGCCAGGTCTATGCAGACACTTCCAGTTCCTATTTCTTGTTCTTAAACTTAGCAAACCAACATAAGGTTTAATAGAATAGCATAGAAAACACCAGAATGAGTTGCAGTTTGGGCAAGTATTATCTCATAAATCTTTCAGTGTGTATGTGTATGTGTGTATGTGTGTGTGTCTGTGTAGTTTCATATAGGTGGATGGACAAATAGATGAATGTGTGTAGATGAATAGATAGATTATATAGCTTTGGGTACTGGATCACAGTGCTTCTACAGCCTTGGAAAAAGTACCGTGAATATTTCTCTTTGCAATGGTCACTTGCAATCTGAGGTAACTGATGGAGTTTAAAAACATGAATGCATACAGACAATATGCATATACCACATATTTTAGAGAGAATCAAATAATGCTTATAATAGAACTAACAGCATGCACTATGTATAGTTTCCAAAGAGGGTAGATTTATATGTGTGTGCATGTGTACAAGCATGCCTTGAAAGGTATCCTTTCCATTTCTATAGTTAGCAGTATAATGATATAGAAAATGTTCTTATACCCTCATACATTCTTTTTAAAAAGATATTCCTGTTACAGTAATTCAGTAATATTGGAAAAACATAGCATGAAAAGAAAATAGCATCATTCCAGGGGTAGTAAAGAATCTGCTCTTGTGATATTAGATAATGCAAAATTCTTGTTTCCAGCGAGCCAGAGTGGAGCAGGCAGGTAAGGTGGCAGTGGGTGGGAGGGTGTCTGCTTCTGTGGTGCCGTGTGTGTGTGTGTGTGTGTGTGTGTGTGTGTGTGTGTATGTGTGTGCGCGCGCGCGCAACAGAACCAAAGCATGCTGTGCGCACAAGTTCTGCTTCAAATTTTACACCTATGTTGTTTTAAACAATTGTGTGTGTATATATATATATATATATATATATATATATATACATTTAATAAGTAAAGAGTAGCAAGCATGTTGGTCTAGCTAGCCTCATGGACTGTTCTTGATACTCACCTCTTTTGGGCTTAGATTCTTGTGTACGTAAAATGAAGCACTCAGGAGTTGAACCAATTAATGGAGCATTTCCTATCATCTTCCCTACTCTGTCCGTCTCACAGAAATTGAATACCTGCCTCCAGAAATTAGCTATCATCTAACCATGAACATAGCTGAGTGCATGACTGTAGTAGTCTGTTTTAACCAAATGTTGGTCATGAGCCTGTGGACTGAAGACCTGCCCAGCTGCAGGGGTGTTTACTGTCTTGGGACTTGGGAATAGATCCATAATAGCAATATAGCCAGCAACTTCTATTATACTTTCTAGACCCAGGCATTTTTTTAAAACTTTATTTTATGTGCATTGGTGTGAAAGTGTTGGATCCTCTGGAACTAGAGTTATAGACAGTTGTGAGCTGCCATGTGGGTGCTGGGAATCGAACCCGGGTTCTCTGCAAGAGCAGCCAGTGCTTCTTAGCCACTGAGCCATCTCTCTAGCCCCAACCCAGGCATTTTTTAATTTGACTGCATTTAATAATGTTAATTCAAGTCCAGTGGTTTCTCAACTGGATGGGATTTGACCCTCGATGGCATATGACAATGCCTGGGGCATTTTTAGTTGTCACAACTAGTGCAGGAACACTATCCAGGCTTTAGAGATGTGGTTCACGACAGTGCATAGGACAGTACCGCACGGACCCAATTGTCACTTGTGCAAAGGTTGAGACCCAAGCTGAGGATTCTGTATGATTGGTCCCTTGCAAGTGCTGGGATGTTGAGTTTAGGAATACACAGTGGGGCATTTTGAGTATCTATCCCAGCCTAACTCTGCGAATAGTGAGGGCTTTGTGTCCAGAGGCATGACCTCTAGTGGCTAGCTATAAGAAATAATAAGAAGGCAAATTAAAGGTGTGACTCACATGCTTCCCCTTACTATACCAGTATTTTTGGTGGAGAGTTACAGGAGTCCTTTTAACAATGTGGGAGTATCTCTTGCTGAAAAGACAGGTAGCCAGGGAGTATCTGCAGTCAGGATGTAACATTGTCCTCAGGTTCATCACATCTCTGATGGTCTTCATTGGACATACTGGACTGGCAAGTGCATTCTACACCATCCCATCAGCTGCAGAATGTTGCTTGATAAGGTTTAAGTTTAATTTTCAGAGTTGCTGTTTGAACCAAGATTATTGGTATGAAGCATTCAGTATATTGATTTTTTTTTCTTTGTACATTAGGTAAAGGAACATTTATTTCTAAGAGAGGAAATGGCTGTGTTAACTACTGTAATGGCTTCCTTCACCATTGGGAATTTGCCATTATTAGAAACCACTAATTATGACTTGAGTCCGTTACAGCATAACAAAGACATGAAGCATTACTGTAGTTGGTAGAGAATATAAATTGCGTATCATTTTACTTTCATTATAGGAATCTATCTTGAAATGTCCTGTGGCTGTGTGATGTCATGATGGGTCGAAAGTCTGGGACACAAGGATGTATAGTGGCACAGCAGTAAAGAATCAGGCTGCCGGGCATGATACTCACACTTGCAATCCCAGTTTATAATCCCAGTACTCTTGAGACAGATGCAGGAAGATTGCTGTGAGTTTGAGGCTAGCCTGAGCTACAGAATAAAAACCTATCATTTTAGAAAAAAAAAACGAAAGAAAAAGAAAAAAGATACAAAAAGATTTTTTTTTAAAAAAAAAAAAGACAAAATAAAATCCAGAAGCAGAAAGCAAAGTAGTGATTATCAGGGGTGAGAAGACAAAAAAGGTATTGGTCAAAAGGTACCAAATTTCGGTTCTCACAGGAATGATCTAGAGATCATTTCACTACCTGGATGGTGACTATAATCCACAATGGTCTATGGTACTCTTAAAATTTATTGAAAACAGGCCTAAGGGGTGTTACTCCCATTACCCTAAAAAATAGGTATCTGAGGTAATGCTTATATTAACAAGTTCAATGTTTTTATTTTACTATGTATACATTTGTGTACATGTGTGTTTATGGGGTACATGTCTGTATGTGCACTTGTGTGTGCTAAGGTTCTGGATCCTAAGTTACATCTTCATGCTTGGATAGCAAGCACTTTTTTTAAAATTAAATTTATTTATTTATTTATTTATTTTACATCCTGACCATAGTTTCCCCTCCCTCCTCTCTTCCCATTCCATTCTCTCACTTCCCCTATGCCTACTCCCATCCACTCCTCCCCTGTTTCTGTTCAGAAAGGGGCAGGCCTCCCATGGGTATCAACAAAACATGGTATATCAAGTTGCAGTAAGACTAAGCACTTGTATTAAGGCTGGGCAAGGCAATCCAGTATAAAGAGTAGGGTCCTAAAAGCCAGCCAAAGCAGTAGGGACAGCCCCTGCTCCCACTATTAGGAGTTCCACAAGTAGACCAAGCTACACAACTGTCACATACATGTAGGGGGCCTAGATTGGTCCAATTCAGGTTCTCTAGTTGTCAGTGAAGACTCTCTGAGTCCCTGTGAGTTGTTTCTATGGGTTTTCTTGTGATGTCCTTGACCCCTCTGGCTCATACAATCCTTCCTCCCTCTCTTAAGCTCGTTCTGATGTTTGGCTGTGGGTCTCTACATCTGCTCCCATCAGCTACTGCATGAAGGCTCTCTGATGACAACTGGGGTAGTCACCAATCTATGCGTATAGCAGAATATTGATAGGCATCATTACATTGACTTTTTTCCCCCTCCAATCATGTTTGGAGATTGGGCCATCCAGCCTCTGGGTCCTGGCACTCCAGGCAGTGTCAGGGGTGGGCTCACTCTTGTGGCATGGGTCCCAAGCTGGACCAGTCATTGGTTGGCCACTCCCACAATCTCTGTGCCACCCTTATCCCAGCACCTCCCACAGACAGGACGGACTGTAGGTCAAAGGTTGGGTGGCTGGATTGGTGTCTCAGTCCCTCCACTGGAAGTCTTCCAGGTCTGTGGAGATGGCCAGTTCAGATTCTGATCTATTGTCAGCAAGCACTTTCTCCACTGAACCGTCTTCCCAGCCTTGTATACATAAACGCATAACAACCACACTCTACGTATATACAACATTTGTCATTTAATAATAAATTTACAGCATAGTTCACATCATCTCTAAGCACAGATCAGGGATAAATGTCAGTGCTTCCATTAAAATGACCATAGAATATTAGACATGTAATAAACAGCTCATGGCCTTTTACTGAAAATAAATAAGAGTTGGAGCCAGGAATCATGCTGGCTGGGCATCACAAAGCCCCTGTGTTTACAAGTCTTGTGATCTGTTAGCACAGTGCCTGGCTGCCATGCACCATGGTTCCTTCGTCTTTAGGAAGGCCAGGATAACAAATGAACCTGCCGAGTCACTGTGACGCTCCGTGCTTTAACATGTGTCAGGCGCTCGTGGTGGGTCAACTCCTTCGTCGTTAGCCCCCGCTTTGCTGTCTTTGCCGTATTTCTGGTTCTCCCATGTCAGGAACTTAACTTGGAAACGAAAAGGCAACCATAAGGCCACATGCTCTCTGTCTGGTGTCTGCAGTTAGGTAACAAATTAAAGGTATTAGCATAAGACAGTAATTGTTGTTGGTTGTTTTTGCTCCTTTGGGGAGCCTGCCACCCAGCTCCCAAATAAATCACACACAGAGGCTTATTCTTATCTATAAATGCCTGATCTTAACTTGGCTCCTTGTTAGCCAGCTTTCCTTAACTTTAAATTATCCCATCTACCTTTGCCTCTGGGCTTACCCTTTTCTTACTTCTGTAAATCTTACTTTCACTCTTACTCCATGGCTGCCTGGCCCCAGGCATCCTTCTCCCCTTGTTCTCCTGCTCATTCTTCTTCTTCTCTCAGATTTCTCCTTCTGTTTATCCTCTCTGCCTGCCAGCCTCACCTGTCCTTTCTCCTGCCTTGCTATTGGCTACTCAGCTCTTTATTAGACCATCAGGTGTTTTAGACAGGCAAAGTAACACAGCTTCACAGAGTTCAACAAATGCAACATAAAAGAATGTAACACATCTTTGCATCATTAAGCAAATGTTCCACAGCATAAACAGATGTAACACACCTTAAAATAATATTCCACAACATATAATGACTATCAAACTAGTCAAATTCAGTTGTCAAGTGAAAACTCCTTAGTCATAAAATAAGTGATTTGAAGAGACAGCCGTACACCACATGATGTCACAAGCTGTTTTGGTATGTGTAAGGACACTATACACTTGCCGCATGAAGTCATGCACCCTAGGAGTGTATTTATCAGCTTATATCCCCATCCATAAACAGTGTATAACTACATTTCTAAAGTAGAGTTCGTTTTTTAAAAATAATTTTCATTTAGTAGTAGCCAAAGAACTTTCTAGTTTTACCTCCTAAAATATTCAGAATGTACAGTGCGAACAATTGCCCTTTAATTTATAGTTTAATTCTGTATAGCTTTATTAGACTTAAATTAACCTAATCCCAGAGAGGCCCAGAAACATAAGTGACTGTAAAATGTTATGGATTCTAAATTAGGCAGATTGGAAGACAAAGATGAAGGCTAACTGTTTACATTTACTGCTGAATTCTGGCAGTCCAATGAGAGAGAGAGAGAAAAAAAAAAACCAACCAGGGATGATAACTTTGACTCCAGACAGAATTTTCTATTTGTGTCTCAGCTAATATATATATATATATATATATATATATATATATATATATACATACATATATATATATATATATATATACATACATATATGTATATATATAATACATTATGTCTGTAAATGACGTGTCATTTCTTTGAACACCCTTTTGTCAGCATCAGTCCAATAAACCTCACTTACAATGAAAGCAATTGAAAGAACTTTCCTTTACAAGTTAAATACAGGTTCTTGTCTTTTTCAGTCGGGGTTGAAAATGTCAGGGCAGTAGATCTGGCTATGATCAGACCCCTTAATCCTGTTTTAATTATGGGTTCTTTGCTACTTCTGATTTTATATGGATTGGAGACTGACACATAGACAGTCGTGACGATGTTTTAAATACACAATTTTACAGAGGAGTCACCTCAAAGTGACCTTAAGATGAGACTCTCTAGACATAATTACAGAGAGGAAGTAACTGCTGGCCGGGAATGAGTGGATGGTTTTCAGGGATATCTCATTTTCAAATTTTCCAGCTAAGCACTCTGGCACTTCCACAGTCCTGCAAGCTTGAAGAGGTACAGGAGAGACAGTCAGGCAATTACCACATGCACAGCACATGCTGATTCTCATGCCCGTATATCTGAAAACCCTCTGTACCAAATATGACTAACCGCATACTTCTCCCAGGAGAGCTGGCCCATAAGCTGCCTTTTGCCACCACACTCTGTCTGTTTGCAGACTAGTTTGCTAGTGGGTAGGTGTCATTTGTCAGAGAGGACATGAATATTTATTATGCATAATTACTTTTTATTGCAGTCTAAGAACCTATTTATTTTTAGGGGCCTCTGTTAGACAATGATATAAGCTTACAGATTGATTTTTGATAAGATGAAATTGAATTCAATGATAGCCATTAAAAATGTTTCTCTAACTTTAAAATGAAAATTTCCCTGTGCTTTGTGTCCTATTGCTAATCTTCACCAATACTATGGTTTTCATAAATGTTATGTTTTAAATTATGTAAGTATAATATTTCTCCAAACTTTTCACAATGTTCCATATATTAGGCTCTGCATCTTCATCTGTAAGATGATGAAGATGTGGAGAATGAATGATCTCTAGGAACCTTCTGAAACCTGACGTTCACTGAGTTCAGCCTCTATCATTATTTTAAATATCCTACCAAGATTCCAAATGTCTACAAAATGTTAAAAGTTGTACAACTTCACCTTACAAGGTGGCTGTTTTTCTCAACCATCACCAAATTCTATCCCCAGAGAGTACTTCACTGTGTGGTAGATAATGGTGGTAGCATCTTACAGAGAGAGAACTCAGAGGTCCAGCCATCCTGTCTTGCCAACTGCATCTGCTTCAGGTCATCTGAGAAGGATCAACTGATAATCAGCCCTCTTCTCTCACTCTTCCCAACAGAAAGGAGAACCTGACTGCTACGCACTCTCCCTAGAGACAAGCGAGCAACTCACCTTGGAGATTCCCCTGAATGACTCCGGGTCCGCTGGCCTTGGGGTTAGCTTGAAAGGGAATAAATCTCGAGAAACCGGAACTGACTTGGGGATTTTTATCAAATCTATCATCCATGGAGGTGCTGCTTTCAAGGTAAGGATGTGGTGTTTGCCTGGGTTCTGGTACTTGGGGATGTAGTTGTGATGCTTGAAGCCCAGATAGAGACAATCTCTAAAGGATGGGATCCATTGAGACTTTCCCGCTAGACACTGGAAATGTGTATGAACAGACCTGGGGAGCAGTTCCATGTTTTCATATTTCCTAAGGTAGTTCTGAAAGCTCATCATGGTTACCATCCTTTGGATTGCTCCATTTAGAGTCCTCCAAATCTATAACTTGGCTGAGTGGCGCCTAAAACTATACAATTTGAAAAACAAAACTAGAAGTGAGTTGACAAGAAAGCAACAAATGAGAGAATTTTGCTTGCAAAAAAAAAATTGAAGCTTTAAAAGGTTCTAAGAATGACTGTAGACTAAAGGTCATTCATCACTCCACACACCTGAAGATAACTCCAGTGCCCAGAATGTGTATTTGCCTGTAAGCACTTGAGGAAGCTTATACAGTTCCAGGAAGATGGAGACTGTTAGGGCCATACTCTTTCACAGTTTGGCGGGCTGTGAGTCCAAAGCTAGTAACATGCTCTCATAGTTAGCTGAGTGTTCCAGCACGACCACTCCATGGCGTCCATGTGAAACTGTGGGCAAGGATATTGGCTAGCTGTCTGTCATTTTGTTACCTGCAGAACCTAGTCCATAAGGGCCCTGGGGATTAAATAATTAATGAACACAAGAGGCTGAGAGGGGTAAAGTGATCGCAGAACGGGAAAGCAAGTTTGTGGTCCTGGTCACCATCTACTCGTACTGTGTAATGATATTCTAGATTTTGAATCCTAACTTCATTTCTCCCTTTCTCTGTAAACACAGGCAAATTATTCTTCCAAACTGGCCCTGGTTTCCTCATTTAGGAAGTCATAAAGTTTGTAGTGCTTATGTGCTAGTACTATTATTAAGACTAAGACACACTGTACATAGAACAGTGGTTCCCAACTTGTGGGCCACAACCCCTTTGGGGGTCCCATATCAGATATTCAGCATATCAGATATTTACATTATGACTTATCAGTAGCAAGATTAGAGTTATGAAGTAAGAGTGGAATGATTTTATGGTTGGCAATCACCACAACATGAGGAACTGTATTAAAGGGTCTCAACAGTCGGAAGGTTGAGAACCATTGATACATAGTCTTTGGCTCAGTGTCTACCAAAGCCTCTAAAGCATGTTAACCATTGCAAATGCTCTTACTGTTGCCCATGTGTGCCGGCTCGCACACCAAAGCTGAGGAGGCCTGCTTAAACTCTACGGAATAGCCAGGTCTTGTCCTTGTTCTACTGAACCATTGCCTTCCTATGTCTCCCACTTCTACCGTTCCTTTAATTTAGACACTAAGCTAACGTCTTCTTTCTTGGAACTCGGGGATTTGCAACTCTTTAATTTATTACCCGACTCAACTTTTTGTCACGTGATCAGTGACGTAATCATAAATGCTCAGCACTTTAATCAATAAGCTTTTATTTTGCTCATGGCTCTGCCGGGAAGCTCCTAGTGGTGGTGGAGGTTCCGGGGCAGCTAGGTGTTTTCTGTCACACTGTTGGTCTACAGGCATGATATGCCACCTATTCTACCAGCCCTGTGGCAGCAGCCTACCAGATATCAGAGGGCTAGCTGCAATGGGAGATGCCTTACGATGGCGGACTCTGAAACGGCACACTGTCACACCACACATACAACACTGGTCAGAGTAGTTGTAAGACTGAATCCAAGGTCATGGATCAAAAATCATGGTCTTCACAGTGAAACTGGTAGAGGTGTGAGTGCGGGGATTGGCCGAGAAATGAGGTAGATGAGTGAATCTGAAATACCCTGTCATGTGTCTCAAATAATACAACCAGGAACGGAAGGGAAACAGAATGGTAACAATGGCAACAATGGCAACATCCATTCTGCTTCCTGCTTGGTAGATGCTAGGCACCATGATAAGTATTTAAAATGTATTCTCTAACTTTAGTCTTCATTTTCCCATTTTTTATTATGTTATTTTATCAAAAGGGGGATTGCACGCGACAGTGATCTCGAGGCTCTATTGATATGTGGTAATCTGGACTTGCTGACTATAAAATCAGACTCTGTAGCTGGTGCTCCAGTGCTTTAGTGTTCAGAACATCTAACCGTGTAATTGGACACGGGGGCTACTCCTTGGCTTAGTCTTATATCATCTTCATCCTTCTAAACAAGCAGTCGAAGTGTGCGCTGTGTTTAAGGGCAGGTGCTGTTTGTGGACACCTGCTGGATAGTATTCTTCTCATTTCTAATGACGGCTCTTTTGTGAAGAATTTACTCCAAGTAAAATTGAAAGTGAGATGACTTCTTGGAAATTAAAAGCAAACATCTTTTTTTTTTTGTTTCTTTTTTTTAAAACAATGGGTGATAGCTTCAGCTCCAACATATATTGGTGTGTGATTTAATACACATACTCGTTTGTGGAATCAACCAGCCCCTTGCCTAAGCAATCTCTTACAGTCCCATTTCTTGCTGAGAGATTTCACTTTCCATTTATGTAAATTTCCTGCCTGACACGGGTCTGCTGAGTCAGACAATCACACCATTGAAGAGCACTGGGCAGCATATTTATAGCTGATGTTGAACAGTAAGAGGCATCAATCATGAATTTAGCCTTGTTGTGAATGGTTAGTATCCATTTGTCTTGTTTACCTCTTTCACTGTGAACAGTAGAGCCCTGAGCCTTGTTCACAAGGAATCCGATTAAGGGGAAGGAAATCGTATTTTTCTCTTTTTTCTGCTAGTCCAATAATCCGCTGTTACTCCTCAGAAAATTGCCACCTGTTCCATGAATCTGGATTATGTCTTCCAAAAATTGTTTGGAGACTTTGTTCCTGTCCTGGTTGAAGAGAAACAAATGTAACAGACTGCAGTGTCCCTGGGGCAGGGGAGATGAGCACTGGGACATCCATATTAGCATCTGGCCCTAGGATTTTACCTGAAATCAACAAAATATTTTTCCTACTGGAGCCCGATCTTTTTCTCCCAGCCCTTCATACCACTAATTGGTTCTCAAGGTGTTTTTCCCTTAAGGGAAGGTGGATTGTTGAAAACTAAACTACTTTGAAAAGTATGACCAAATTCTTCCTGTGGATTCTGTGTGCTGCATTCTCCTGGGAGCTTCTGATGATATAAACAAAGACAGACTTCCCGCCAGATGTAAAATCTCAGAATGGCTTGGGCTCTGACTGAGGGCCTCCTTCTTGTCTCTCCTCTCACCTACCACGCTACCGCTTTTGAGCCTCTTGTTTCCGCTTCAAGTTATTTCTAATAAAAAGGCAAACCTCTATCTGCTACTATAAGCATGCAGCTACTCTTGGGTGCTCTTTGGGTAACAAGCAGGAAGTTGAGCTATTCTCAGGGCAAGCTGAATTACAGGTATTCCTTACTCAAAAATTATCCAAATACTTAACTAACTCAGAACATTGAAAAGACAATGAAAAAAAAACACCCCCCAAAAACTTAGGGGAGAAAGAAAAAGAAAGAATGCTCAGAGACTGAGAAGTGATTGATGACACTCTGATGTCATCTCTGACTTCCCCACACACATACATGAGTGACATACCCATGCATACCGGAGCACAATCTTTTTGGTGTATACATACATGCAACACTCCCACACTCACGAATGAGGAGAAATAACACCCAGAAGTTCTGCTTTGCAAAACTCATGCAGTTACAGGTGGCCATGGTATCTGGCGTTCCTCTCAGAGCCTTCTGAAGCATCACTGTTCACACGCTGGCATGGACCACACCAGCACAATGCTTTTTCTTGGAGTACTGATGGAGTGTGCTTGTAGTACTTGGAGCATGCTTACTCAGTGGCAGGCTTCTACTTTTATTTCAGTTTCTATCATTCTTCCTGGGTGTTTGTCCCCCAAAGGATAGTGTAATTGCTTATAGGAACCAAATATAAGAGTATGTGTCTGCTTCTCTACAACCAAGAGCTGTGACTAGGATGAAATCAGGATGTCCTTGATGATGATTTTTTCAAGTCCATTTTTGTGGTTGGAATTTCAAG
This sequence comes from Peromyscus maniculatus bairdii, assembly GCF_049852395.1. Lineage (NCBI taxonomy): Eukaryota > Metazoa > Chordata > Mammalia > Rodentia > Cricetidae > Peromyscus > Peromyscus maniculatus. Next base: position 52,047,519 of record NC_134864.1, on the reverse strand, counting down.
TGAAACGTGCTGTTGTTGCTGTTAATGGAAAGACATGTTGTCAGTTTTGCACTTGGAAAAGTATCCCCCTTTTTCTAAATCTGCATTAAACTATCACTTTGTATTTTCCCCAGGGTCACTCAAAGTCTCTATAGTCACTTTGAAGACTTTAGATTTATAATCATTTGCTCAACATTTTCCAGTACAATGGTTTTCCTTTGCTTTGCTTTTTATGAACTATATTACATAAAATTTAATATATTTTATTATTTATTTATTTTATGTTTATTGCTTACACTTAGACTGCTTTTTTTTTTTTACTGGAATTACTTTTTAGAAAAGATCCATCTATTTTGTTTAATTTAGGAAAATCATCAGCACTAGCATAAGCATAAGAAAGAATTCCATACAGTGCATCACACTAGTTCTAGCTAGTACTCTTTTCATATGCTGATGTTAGGAGTAGAATATACCCTACTGAAGCCCTGAAATAACAAGATAAAAATTCAAATTGAAGAGCTTTTTTTTTAACCTAAGGGAAACAAATGTCATGTATCAGGTCGATGGATTATTTAAGGACCCTTAAACAGAGAGAATGCATTTAAGACTGCTACTCTGTACAAAATTAATTTAGCCCAGTTTGTGCTTAATAAATACTACTTGATGATACTGAAATTAAGTAAAGGAAAAATGCCTGGCATAGCTAATTGCAAATATATGCACCCAGAATATGAAATAGACATCATTTAAGTAACTTGATTCTGCGTGATCAAGAAATTTGGGGTGATTTTTCTTAAAGATGTAGAATTACATAATCTTCACTATTTCATAGTGGATCTGAGAATTTTACCTAATGCAAGTATTCACAATGATCAATTCCAAATGATTAAACTGAATTAAGGAGAAGAAAATCCACAGGAGCAGAAGGGTAAGGACCAGATGTGGATTCCTGGGTCCTTGGTAATGTGGATCATTTAGAGCATCCCACCCTCTTAACAGGAGTCTGGTCAGAGCTCCCAGCCTGAGTAATTTCCACCTCCATTTCTGCCAGTATCTATAAATCATGGCATATCTATAATTAATGAATCCAAAGGAAGATAAAAGGGACAGCTTTTTAAGGAACACTAATGTTAAATGATTTCTTCAACTCTCCATTTTTTTTTTTTTTTAAGAATTGATACACTCCCTGCCATGGGGAGGACTTTGAGGCATCACTGGTAGTTAGTGGCATTCTAGCTGTTCCTCTTACTGAGGTCCAGGCAGTCTGGGTTATGGGCAGCTACATTTTACACCCTCAAATGTAAGAACTGAGCACTGATGAGTAGTCCCCATTCACAAATGGACAACTACAAATTGGAACTGGAAAACCAATCGAGACATTTGTAGTCTACATAAGCAGTAACAGTTTTATATGTTTTTACAAAAAGGAAACCACTAGACAAATAAGGAAAATAATTGTCATCCAGTTTTCCTTTAAAGCATCAAAACTCTTAGCAGGTATTAATTCATGTAATCATGCTTATTTATGAATTTAGACATTGGGACTTGATACAGAGGTCTCATCACGTACCTTCTAACACTCTATGGTCTCAGTTCAGCCTCCATCATTGCTTTGCTTGCAATCTTTATCACCTCTAATTTTTTTTCACTTCTGCAAATATAAATAAAAAGTCCATGTGGTCTGGACCAAGTAAGATTTGAAACTGCATCATCTTGGTGTACGTTTTGGGTATCACCGGTATCTCATCAAACTTAAAAGCATGTGTGACTTCATAGTCTTAGAGAAAAAGGCAATCTATACAAATTGATCTATCAGGATGGTTCTGCGGGTCCATAAATAGTACCTATTAAAAATAGTTTATCATTTAAATGTCTTCCCAAAGGCCCCTTGAGGGATGCGACTGGGCGCTGGTGAGCCCTTCCAGAGGAGGAGCCTGACGGGAAGTGTAAATTCACTGAGAATGTAAACCTGAAAGGGATGTGGACCCGGCTCTTTCCTTGTTTTCTCTTTGCTTTTCCACATACTCAGGCCATATTGTGTTGTCTTGCCATTGGCACACCTGCTCCTGGAACAAACCCTGAAATTGTAGCTAATGTAAATTATGTGCAGATATATGTAATATAAGACAAGAATACTAGTTGAGTACCTCAGGTAGTTGTCATAGATCAAAACTAATAAGCCTACTTGCCCCCGCCCCCACAAAAAAAAAAAAAAAGCATAGAGAAGGGGGAAAAAAAAGTAAATATCATACATTTTTTTCAATGGGAAAGATCTCTCAGAGTCTAATCTGTTTATGCATTCATGCAGAATATTCCTGATTCATGTATAACACATATGCCTTAACAAGCTTTCTTAATCTGCTTTTCCAGGCCAAAGTAAATTAGGAGCACAGAATCCGGAAGGAGATAGGCAGGGGCGGAAAAGGACTTGGAATGCAGGAAACAGGAAGATGTAAAACAAGCGCAGAATGTTATTACCCTGCCATAGGCCGGTAAACAGCGCTGAGACTCTAAGTCAGGCTTTCTCAAACTTCCATGCTGCAAAAATAATAAAATTCACTCTGGCTGAAGGAAGCCGTACATTGCAGTGGCTTTCTGTATGTTTTAAGCGAAAAGGATTAGGCTCTATTTTGAAAGCATTATATCAAAATGATTTTGAGCATGGTTGCCCCTGTGCTCTAGAGAAGGTCCTTTAGTTTCCTTACAAACATTTCCACACGCCAAGGATGCTGGGACTTTGTTGCTCTGCTCCATACAAACGGAGTGAGGCTCCAAAGATGATAACTGAATTAAATCCATCGAAGGGTTTACAGTAGCTGAGTAAGTGGATACGGGGCCAGTACACAAAAAGTAATCAAGCCAGCCTGTGCTCATCAATTCTTCTTAGGTACAGTTTATAAATTAAATGATTTCTTCGTTATAGATGAAACTTATTCTAGTCCCAATGTACCTGACTGAAAGACTTTTTTTTTTTCAAGTGACTCAATTTAGCAAGCACTTCTTTAGCCCCTGGAGTGAGTTAGGCAATCTATAATAGATTGGAGACACAGAATAAACGTCCTCGTTCTGTAATCTAGGAAGCGAAGGATACTAAATTAAATATGTGAGAAACTAATTCCATAAGGGCAGCAACAGACAAATAGCTATAGTAACATGAATGGTGGGAAAAAGAGGCTTTAGTTGTGCTGGAGATTAACGATGAGAGCAAGATGGCTGCCAAGCCTTGCCAGAAAGGATAAGGAGATATCTAATAAGTGCAAAGGACTTTTGGAAAGGAGGAAGGGTGTGGGCAAAGTCATACATACCAGCAGGGCTCTTTTGGGGAAGGGTATCCCTCCTCCATCAACTAAGATGTGTTGGGGCAGATGATATGAAGTGAAACCTTCTCACATGGGTAAGACAGTATAAAATGAATACTACAGACATCCAGTATGGCTGGCTTCCTTTCCAGAACTGTGCTTCAAAGTGCTTTGTTTATTCATGTCCTTTCAAACTATTGTTTCTAAGAGACTTTAAATGATAACAAACTGAAGTCTATTTTTTTTCACATTGACTTGTCTTATGCTTTGGTTTCTTTTCAAAATTACAATAGGCAGATATTGTCATAGATTAATTGTAGAACCTTCAAATGGATTCATTTGGGAAATTGTCTCAATAATCAGGTGCCACCTTGCCTGGAGTGTCCGCTGCTCCGGGGAATGTATGTTGTGAAGTCTGACTTTGGGGCTTGGGCCCTGGGTGTTGATAATATCTCAAGAGGCCTTACCAAGGGTCCTGTTAGAAGCATGCCGAGGCAGGAGCCAACATCTGGTCATGATTAATCCTCTCAACACCCTGGACTAATGTGGATTAGCCTTGGGCCACAGCCAACTCTCCCTGGGAAAGACAGCTCCCTTGCCTCTCTCGGACTTTGCAGAATCCTGCTCTTTATCTTAGCATCACTACAATCTTACATGGAGGGGTTTCTACAAACAGACTAACAGAAGTGCATGGAGCCATGTTTCATCACTAGTTCAGAACAGGGGCTACTCAGGAGCTGAGCACTAGGAGCTGAGCTAGAAGGTCACAGGAGCCCCTGGATGTCATTGCAGTTCTGTGGGAGGCACAGGAAATATCCTGCACCACACTTGACAGCCCCTTATTGCAAAGAATTATCTGGTCCAAATGTGCCATTGCAGAGAAACCCTGGTATAAATATTTGCTTTGAAGAGACTAGGATCCATAACTTTTATTAGATTCTCAGAGAGATCCAAGTACCCATAAAGCTTAAAGACTATTAGCAAGGGACTGAAAACAAGACTCCAGAGTGACCCAGACCTGGTTCAGATCTGCTCCCAGAACATGACTAGTAACAATTCATCCAACCCCTCTCAGCCTCAATTTCTTCTTTAAAAAAAAAATAGTGTTATCGTAAGGTTTTAATTATCTCATGCATTGAGAGAGTTTAAGCATAATGACTACACAGTAGAAACTTATAAGGTATTTTATTAATATTTTAGTACCCTTAATCATTTCTAGAAATGGATTTTGGAATCAAAATAGTACAATAGGAGCTCATACCTATCCTCATCACTGGAGGGGCAAGGCAAGATTGCTATGAGTTTGAGGCCAGCCTGGGTTACATCGTGAGTCCCATAGTGAGATCAGTCTGTAATACAAGCTGAGACTTTGTCTCAAAAAAGGAAAGAGAGGAGATATAAGAACTGGCCATGCTAAGACCCTTTTGAAATCAATTAATCCTCTGTCTTTACATCCTTATATGGTAGGAAGTAATATTTATATCACAAGTTCATTGGAAGAAATGATTAGAAGAAGTCACACAAAATGCTTCCACAGATATTCTGCAGAAGGGAGATGTATTACTTGTGCATCTAGTCTCTGAGCCTTTGATCCCTCCTTTTATGATAAGTGGTTAGAACTGATGACTTTCTAAGCCTTCCCAAGCACATGCAAGAGAGAGACATACCTAATGTGAGTTTTTCATGTCTGCACTAAAGTACCCTGAGGAAGTCACTCTGTTTTCACTCCTGTTTTCCCCATCTCTTCAACATTGTTTTGGGTGCCAAAGGTAAGGACTGGGTCTTTTGCTTAGTGTTCTGTTGATAGCAAGATAGGCAGAAAGGTTTCCTTTGTCTTTAAAATTATTTATTTGTTTATTATTGTTACTGTGAGCACATGTGTGTATGATGACTGTATATGTAAGCACACATGCCATGACACACATGTAGAAGCCAGGGGACAACTTTGGGGAGTAGGTTCTCTCCTTCCGCCTTTATGCGGGTTGCAGGAACCGAACTCATGTCACCAGGCTTGCATTGCAAGTGCCTCTGCCCTCTGAGCTTTCTTGCAAAACCCAAGATTTATTCCTTTGAAAAGCATAAGCGTGGCCCAGATTGTGATGAAACAGGCATGCTAAAATTGCTAAGTAGCATCCATGGACATTTGTATGAATGCGTATAAAGTTGTGGGTTTTTAACTATCATGCCCACATACCTATCTGAACATAATATTAGTAGAAAAATATCATAGAAAACTAACTTTTTGGTGAAAATGATTCCAAAGTGAAAGATAGTCATGATGTTCAGGAATATGTTTGAATGAGTAGCAAGTTCTTTGTTCCAGCAACTTCATTTTAGATGATGTCTAGTAAGGGACATGTAGTTAGAAGGCAGACTTTTCCTTTTTCTCCAGTTTGCTCCCAAGCATCTCCTATACTTTCCTATGCCCACGCAGTCTGGGTATCTCCCTAGATTTCAAATACTGCTTTCTTCCAACAGTTACCTGTGGCCTTCACTGGTTTTGAAAGTCTTTTCTTGAAGCAATTCCCCTCTGAGGATGAGTTACTATTATTCATATAGTTAGGAAATCCTAGTGAATTCAAGACGTGGACTCTTTTGTTCTTTACAAACCTTGATCTTAACCAGCCAAGCCAGTTCCAATACATATGGAAGTGCCTTTTCTTACTAGGTGGTAGATAAACGATGCCTCGTCTTCTTGGAGCATTGTATTATTCATCTGTAAGTGGAAGAGTTTGGACCAGATGACCTCTGAGGACCTTTCTAAGCCCAGAGCTCTGTGATGGTATTCTAAATGTTAAGACAATGTGGCCTTCCTGGCATTGCCGTTAATGAAATTATCCATCATTTATCTTATGAGCAAGAAGCACACACCAATGGCAAGAGGACAGCCACTCCTGCAAACGGGAGTGTGTGGCTTTTTATTGTGACCACAACTCTCTAGAGACACATGTGATAAATGTGAATGTCTCAGAAAAAAATTCCAGAGGCCCTGGGTTGAGTCACCTGACCTGTCTTTCTGTTTGGGACTTGACTGTAGTAAACATATTTTACTTGAATGTATCTAGATGGCTGAGACTAGAATGCAACTGGAAATAAGTTCATGTTAATAGCTGTTGGTATTAGCTTTTATATACAATTGTTTTCTTCTCACATCTTCCCTCTCATTAAATTCTTTCTCAGATTCCTTCAGTTTTTATTGTCCCTCTTCCTATCGTAGTGGATGAGGTGTCCTCCCAGTTGACAGACCTTTGTAGATCTTAACTGGCTCATTTCCTGATGACAGTGCCTGTGTCCATATCCAACTCTTCTCCTTCCTCCTCATCTTTAAAATCTGCACATCAGCTTCCAGCCACGGTAGGAGAATTTTAGTGACAAGATTCAGCCCAAAGGTCCTCCCCGCATCATATGACAAATTGGAACAGATCCAGCTGTGCTTCTTTTCATGTGACTAAATCATTAAGGCTGTGGCTGTCTTACCCATCTCCCCATTTCACGGAGGCTTAATCCTATTCTTTGTGTGCCTAATTCTCAATTGGATAGCAGAAGAGAGGAGATTTCTTCCTTGGTAAATTAGGGTAAAGGTTAAGTGAAGTTCCAAAGCCAGAGGGAAGAGACATTAAATCCCCTTGAGGCAGGCCTCTGAGCAGTTTGTATCTGATGCTACACACTCTCTGTTGATCCCAGTGCCTTGGCATCTCATTGCTGTTCTCAGTGAGCATGGACTCCTTCGGGTGGCCTCTGCAGCCCTGTGTTGCCAAGACTCCACCCACCAGGTGATGTGTAGGATGTCTCTAAATGCTGTCTAGACCAACAGCTGTCACGCCTTCTCTTCCCCTGTTCCTTAGGGACAATTCCTCTGGCCATCTGCCCTTGTATTAGTCCAGGCCTACCAACTAGACCTCGGGTTTTCTCTCTGAGGCTCAGTGACTCGTTTCCAGTCTTCACTGTCTATCTGTTCTGAGCGTTTCTCAGGGAGTTTTTTTTTTTTCCTCTTTTTACTTTTGCATTACATTGTGCTCATTTGAACTTCCAGATACTTCTTACTGCAAGAATTATTTATAATTATTATTATTATTATTATTATTATTATTATTATTATTATTTTGATTTTTCAAGACAAGGTTTCTCTGTGTAGCCTAGGCTATCCTGGAACTCACTCTATAGACCAGATTAGCATTGAACTCACAGAGATCTGCTTGCCTCTGCCTCCCAAGTGCTGAGATCAAAGGCATGTGACACCACCTCCTGGCAAGAATTCTTTTGCATTTAGTTAAGCATTGTACAACTATAGCTTATAGGCTGCAAGAAGAGGGGCTGAGGGGCCAAAGTTCACCAAACCAGAGCTTGAGTGAGTCTCATCTGATATGCTATAGTGACAAGTTATAGTTATGATTCCCTAGTTCTGATTATTTTTGTAGAAACTTCATAAAAACACCAATCTCCTTAACTTGTTGGGTCTGTGACTATCACAGGAGGCAGCTAACAGAAGAAGTCTCTGGAAAAGTAAATGACTAGGCATACCTACACCTATTTCTGTTGACTGCATTAATATCAGAAGCAGGACAGGATTCTAATTAGATATGGACCGTGTGGCTTTCTTCGTGTCTAGTAGCATGGGACAGTTTCCAGTCTCCAGTCTATAAACACTGTAAGCACCATTCTTCCCTCCCCTCCCTCCTCCCCACCCCCATCCCCGTCTTCGTAGAGAGGGGACGCCCTGTAGTCTGCCCAAATTGTCTTCCTGAAGAGCTGGTCTCCCAGTTTATCGGCCACTGCCGGAGCCATCACTGACGGAAGGCTTCTTGCTGAAGATGACTTCTGAATGAATTACCTTGAATGATAGAAAGATAGGTGAGGCTGACTCTCCACACATCAGGGGTCCTGGTGCTTTAGTGGTAAATGGTGTCTCTTCTGGATGAAAGTATTTATTAGCCTGAATATCCCAGAAAAAAAGCCTGACAATTCCCTTTGTCAAGCTTTCCTGCCAGGGTTATTAGGACAAATTGGTCCTACACTACACACATCTGTTTTCTTCTAGTTGATGAGTAAGTTTGCACTTGAGTTAGAGAAAATTATATGAAGAATCTGTTCTCTCCATTCAATAGGACTAGCAATGGTATCTACAAGGGACATTATGCTGTCAAGCACACAGCTTTTAAGCATGTCTCTCCATGCCTGAAAATGCGAACCCTCCTTGTGCAAGATAGCTACAGCCTTTGTTTCTTAACCCCGATTCCTGAGTCCCAACGGGGTCTTTGCCAAAGCAGAGCATATGATTCATATGCTTGCCAGACAGAGATTTAGATAAGAACCATCAGAAATGTCTAAATTATTGCAGCTCAGGACTCTACGGTTTCTAAAAATAACTCCTTTCACACAGATCACAATTGGTAGTATTTGTGACTGGTTGATAAGCTCCAGAACCTCTTCCTGCCATTGAAAATAGATCATCCCCAAGAATTAAGGTTCACGCTTCTAACGGTCTCATCTTCATACTTGAACTTTTCTCCAAACAGCTACCTATCACACCATGTTCTCCTGTCTCACACTGTTTTCTCCTCTCTGCCTCAGGATGGCCGTCTGCGAATGAATGACCAACTGGTTGCTGTTAATGGTGAAACTCTTCTGGGCAAGTCCAACCATGAAGCCATGGAAACGCTGAGAAGATCAATGTCCATGGAAGGAAACATCCGGGGCATGATCCAGCTGGTGATACTGAGGAGGCCGGAGAGACCACTGGAGGTGATAACATTCTTGACTTTGCTGAAAATTGCTAGTCAAAAGAATATCCAGACTCAATCACTCATGGGGTAGATAAACATTTTTTGAGTCTATACTTGGAGAAATATGCCCCAGAAAGGCTCTGATGGATGTATGAAAGAAACAGGTGGTTGTATATTTTAGATACAATAAAAAGCATGAAAATATGCATATAAAATAAATCATTTATTGAATATCACAGGTCTGTATTTACTAGGACTTATGTTCAGAAATTCCTAGGGTTCTGAACTTACTTAGAAAACATCCTTCTTAATATAACTTTTGGTATTGTGCTTTTTAAATGTCAGGAAAATGTCCACTTACATATGAACTTACATGTAAAATAATATAGTATAAAATAATATAGTGTAAAAGGAGTATAAAATAATTCTTAAATGCTGATATACCAAAACATTTAATTTACATAAAAATATAAATAAAATTGATCTATAACAATATTTTAAAAGATTAAGTATTAAATATTCCTAAAAAATACTTCAGGAAAAATGAGTAAGTTCATAAAAATTAACAAAAATATCAGCACACCATACATCATCATATTAGGATAGTATCTAAGGCCAAAATATGTTTCTGTAGTATAACTTTATATAGAGTTAGAGTATATAGTACTTAGAAAACTAATATCAAACATTAGTTTTAGTAAATTCAACCAAAATCTAAAAATGAAAGATTATCAAAATGAAATATATGTATGTCAGTGGGGCTCCTTGTGTTGTATATGGACCACTTGCACTAAAATCCTCAATCTGCTCTTCTGGGCCATGAAAATCCACAGCTAGTGTGAGTGCTCCATGTGTAGAAGATAGATACTGGTACCTGGTTTATCCACTGTCAAGCTTCACTTCTCCAGATGTGATTGGCTCCCAGCAAATGTTGCTAAAGGAATGGAAAAGCTACATATGAGACCCACTTCATCTGACAGGGTGGTCTTGAGTAGGGAAATGATAAACCATCTCTTCCTTTGCTAGATTATCAACTATTGGAAAAGAGTAACTGTACCTTTTATGATCGTTTGAACATAACCTTGTAGATGTTAAATAAATGTAAATTGGCCAATTACTGGAGACTATATATAATGAATGAGCTTGTTTTCCACATGTGCATCTGGTTAAGTGACAGAGTCTTCATGAATATTTAATGGCTTCACTTATGTACATAGTTTGAATGTCCTCATCTCCTGCCACCTAGCATGAGGAAAGGGCCTGTCTGGTGTAATTTGGTCCTTCCTATAGAGTCCTGAGATGCAAGGAACCCACTTATTGGAGAGTGATGTGAAGGACAGCATAAGGGAGGTCTCAGTCACCCCTTGTTATATATCTGCATATTACAGCTTCCTTTTAATATTTCCTTTAACAAAGGTACCTCAACTAAGAGAAAAGAGAGGAAATACAGCTGGAACGCCATATTCACACAGAGGCCAAAAACGAAACAAAAAGAGAAAAGAATGAGTATGGATTTAATAGACTTAGAGATATCTTTACCTTCCCTTGTCCCTCATTCCATCTCTCTCTCTAAAATGCCTGTGGAAGGAGTGGGTGGATGTGATGCCCTGGCCCATGGAGTTGGGATACTTTGCGTTGGCATTTTTCTTTAGAGCGGTATCTCTATCTTTAGTTCCGGAGTGGAATGGGATCAGCGTTATTCCATCAGAAGAAAGTATTAACTCTCTGTTCATTACCCATCCTCAGATGTGTCTTGTTAATATAGTTCCTCGGGGAATCGATCAGGAACAGGAACTCTTACAAAAAGCAATTTTTATGAGGACGTTTAAACAAAGATACATTTTCTTTCCCTAATATTTACATGCTTGCCATGGGTAACAAGCAGGCACTTGCCTCTCAGCTATAGAAAATCTTTGTGGTAGCCATGAAGATTAAAGAGTCTATTCCTTATAAAGACAGAAGCCTAATGTACAGCTTATCTTTATTAAATAAATAAAAAAAACACAGCTATGTGGTCTCCTGAATCTGCCTCACTGTGTCATGCGTATGCCGTGCACAGTGTATGTGGTACACACTTGTTTTTGCTCTATTCTCCCACAGAGCAGCAAGTGCCCTCTGTCCATAGCAAAGCATCCATAACCCGGAGGAGGTCTAAGCACCGCTCAGACATCAGGCAAATCAATTAGTTAGATTTGGCAAGAATGCCAGCGTAATTGCTGGAACATTATACCGATATTGAAAAGAAATGAAGACGCTACTTAAGAAAAGTCAAAATATAAAGTTGTTATTTCTCCCCCACATTACCCAGTTGTACAAGATAGGTAAACAGTTTTGATGAGAACCTCAGGAAGAATACATAATGAGCCCTTGATTGAATCAGAATCATTTTGAACAGAAGCATGTTTTTCAAAGGATGAGCTTCAGGTTGAATTGTGATGCTGTTTGCGCCTAGAGACTTGGTATTTAAAAATGGGTTATGACCTGGTTTTGTTTTTCTCTTTCCCCAAACACTTTCTTCCCTGCTGCAGCTCATCTTCACAGAGGCAGCACATGTTTAAAAATCCATTATATTTTTTATTGGCTGGGACACTAATGGAGGCCTCCACGACAGCTCTATTTTACAGGCTGGATGCTTTAATTAGCCTGGTTACTGATCAGTTGTTGGGATATTGATTGTGTCATTTATCAAAGAGCTAGGAAAGCAGAAAAAATTGTTTTTGTTCTTGTTGTTATTGTGAAGTGAAAACACAAGGCAAGGCAGGTCCTACCTCAGCCTGCCTGCTGGGATTCCCACTTTACCCTGGGACTCACTGGTCTCCTCTACCTGCTTCGGTTGGACCAGCACCCCAGCAGCCAAGGGCAACGTGGTTAAGTGTGGGAGAACTGTTAGAAGCCCTCACAAAAAGCTAATAGCCTCTGCAGCTGAAAACATTTTAATTATTTAGGACACAGAATAGAAGTGAATGCTTCAAATATTTTGTTCAGCTAGACACCGAGTTTTCGTAGCTAAAGAAGAAAAAGTAAAATCAAATGCATTGTTTCAGCCAAATGCTTTCCTGGAGGAGGGAGTCTGGGGAGTAGATCTGTGTTTGCGACATGTGCCTCTCACAAATGGCCAAGAGGAGAGCTATGGAATGACTTCCAAATCATTTATTTCCCTGAAATCTGTTAGGGAGACAAATAATAGGAACAGGAGCAAAAGACAAGCTCGCTATGCCACAATCCGCTCGAGAACATAACTGAGTTCTCAGTCATCAGCTGCCTCCTGTTACCTCTTCAGCACCTGGGGAAGACAGTTTGTGGGGTGTTAGTCTGGATACAGCAGTTTGCAGAAAACTGTGGATTTGTTTGCAGACTGTCAGAATCCAAAGAGGAAAGAGAAATATGGAAGAAAAAAGACTCCAGGGAGAACCACTGTCTGGCCCTGTCACAGCTGTCTACTTTAGCATCTGGCCAAAGCCTGGGGTCTGCAGTAGGACACAATCACGGCATTCTGGTGACAAATACTGCTTGGGTTCTGACTTGTCCTGGAGCATATGCACTTATCTGGGGAGAAAGAGTGGCAGAGGGAGAGAGGAACCAGCTGGTTGGCAGAGAAACACCCTTGGCATGAACTGGATTCTCATATTGACACCGCTACAAGCTGTACTCCCAGATGGAAGAAAATTTGAAAGAAGGCAGTTGTAAGTGGGGGGAAAAAATAATAAAGTTAATCCCCTTTTGTGTTGGCTATCAGCACTCATAATCCTTAACACTACATTGTCCGGGCTGTTTATTTCGTATTGAAAGATGTTTGAACAGACAGGGCCATTTTGATTTTTTTCACAATTGAAGATATACATGCTTGCAACTCGAAAGAGGATTCAGACAAGGACCATTCTTACACCCTGCTTCAATTGTCCAAGTTGGAATGTATTTTTAAAGTGTAATTTTCGTTTCTGTCCCTCAGGGGCTTGCAGAGTGTGGGGCCCTTTCCAGACCATGTTTTGAGAACTGTCAAGAAGCTCCGAGCACCTCCAGGCGAAATGATAGTAGTATATTGTATCCGTTTGGCACTTACAGTCCACAAGATAAAAGAAAAGGTAAAGTCTCTCCCGTTCCATCCTCTGAGCGCACAAAACCACAAAACTGGCTTTTCCCTGAGAAGAGGGGAAGGTATCAGGGACAAAGGCGAATTAATTAGGCAAAGTGCAGACTTTGTCACTCAGAGTCAGGAGAGCTGAGGGGTGGGTGGGTGAGAGCGCTGACTTGGAACTTGTGAATCAGATGCCTGGCAAGGTTTCCAGTTGAAGCGACAGTTTTCTGTGCTTGCTGCCCCAAACATGAGGATTTTGTATAAAACAAACCACGAGTGGAGAATCAAAGATGGCAAACTGTGAGGTTTTGGAAGATCTTTTGAATCATTGAAAGTTACCAAGTCACTTTTAACTGGATGGATTTACATGAGACCACAGAGTGGTCATGATGTGACTCCAAGCCCTGTGCTTGGCTCCAAGATGAATGTGATAAATAGTGGAATAGCACAGCTTGGGGCCATTGACGTGGCAGCTGGACTGTTCTTGTTGTCTGGTGACATACACTTTTATTACTGGAATGGATCACATTTCAAGTAGACTCCTGGATTTTCTCCATTGTTCTTTCAAGCTTACACTCCAGGTCACTCAGAAACTTGTTTTATCTCCCTCTTTCTCCTTTCTTTAATAGCTTTTACTTTTTATATTGCAAAAGCAATACATACATATTCATTGTAGAAATTTTAGGGGAAAGCATTAAAAAGAAAATTTAATATTACTCATTCCTCTATCTATCATAACTCCTAATCAATAACATTTTATGTAGATCTTTCAAGTCTTCTCTTCATGCAAATATGTATACATAAAATGAAAGTAAAATGAAATGTACTATAGGTAATTTCTAAGATTTTTTTCCTCAATTGATGCCACATGATGAGTATCTTATGTATCACTAAACGTTCTATAGCCTCCCATATAGCGGTGGCATGCTCTACTATTCAGTGGATGTAATAAACATTATAGCATCGATCTTGTATTTATTTTTTAGAAGCTTAAGATATCACCAAACTATAGTGTCACAGGAACAAATCCCAAACTCTGATGTTATTATATCAGAATGGACTTGTGAATTTGAGAGTATTTGAACATAAAACTATTTCATCTGAGTGAGATGTTGGGGGTCACTAATTCCTCTGAAAGTTTTCTATTTTAAGTATTTGCTATTTGTTAGGTATGTTGTTAAGTAATTTATGTTCAGATTCAAAGTGTTTCATATTATTAGCCTCATTTTACAGGTGAAGATATAGAAGGTCTGTGAGAATAAATAATTTACCTAAGACTATGCATATTTGATACCCCCAGAGCCTGGATTCAATTCCTGTACCTGGCTTTGGTTCATCTCAGCCACAGCAAAGGCACTGCCTAGTCTTGTTCCCTTGTGACCACGGAAGTCTTTCCACCTGGTCCTAAGAAGGTCTATGAAATGCTGACTTTTCCTTGTAACTAGCTAAAAGGATTTACTCAGTATGTATTGGCTTACCTTAAGTAAGGTGTGTGTTCTTGACAGATCTTGAGACTTTCAATTCCACTGTCCACAAAGCAGGGAAGGAAGAGAATTTCTCTGTAGAACACAGGAGCATCCTTAGAACTCTTTTTGCTTTATGTCTGCATTGAAAAAGTGATTCCTTTGATTACAGTGACCACAGATAATCTCTGAGAAGATTTTTGTATGTTCTCTTCCTTATAAAACATTAATGTGGATAGAACAGGTCTTATGCCAATAAAAAGAAAACAACAGTAACAACAAACAAACCAAAAACCCACTAACCAGTGACCTGCCAGGTACCTGCTTCACGTCTCACCCTCATTTTCCAAGTTAGTATGAAAATCCCAGCTCCTTCAAGACCTTTCCCATCTGTGCTAGACAATTTCTGGTAATGCCCACTGTGGAACAGTGTGGTACTCTAAGATAGTATTGGAGGATAGGCTGCATCCTAAGCCTCTTAAGAAATAAACCATTGTTTGCTTGAAGAAAATAAAGTCTATCTATTATTAGATCCTTGTGTGTCTGTACTACATTCCTAGGTTGCCTGAATTCGGCTTCTCATAGCATGGACTTATTGCATTTTCAGTGAAAGGCTGGGTAATAAGCTTACTATTCATGGAAGTCAACTGACTTAGAGAGTCTATGAACATTCTAGAATTAAAATATCATCATGCTGCTTTCATCATGCCCATTGCCTCTCTTTAAGTCTTAACATTTTGCACTTTGAGAAACTCCAAGAGGGCCTGAGTTTCAGAGCCAGTGAAGGTGTTACATGCCACCGAGACTTGTGAACTATGATAGTGGTCTGACCACAACTGAATGAAAGGGCCTCTTTTAGCAGAATGAAGTTAACTTGACCAAATGTAATGTCTAGTGAGGAGAGAAGCTGGGACAGCCAAAACATTAACTTTCTGCCTTCCCCTTTTCCTAGTCTTTGTATGTTTAAGACTGCAGTGTTGATATATTGTGTTCCATCTAATTTGGTAATAATAGTACATACTGCCCACAGTTTGCTCCGTATTTTATTTTTTTATTCTCTTCAAGCTGTTACACAGAAAAGGAATTTTTAGAATAACATTTGTAAAATTGGAACACCAGAAAATTCACATTTGTGTTGGAAAACTGTTAGCTGGGCCTCCTGTGGAGGAAGTGTGGTGCTCCAGGATAATAGTGGGATGGAGGCTGTGTCCCTGGGGCTTTCTATAAGCACTAGGCATTGGAAGAGCCATAGCGGGCACCAACACTGGACTTCATGGTGACGGAGGGAGCCTCAGCACATCCCAACTCTAGCTCTCACCTCGCTTCCCCTTGTCCTCCTCACCTTCACACTCTCTGTCTACTTCATCTCCTCCACTCAGGTGACAGCTGAGGTGACCCGCTGCCCAAATCCCTCCAGTCATCCATTAGTTAGGTCTTTACTCTCTACCTCAAATCAAAGATTTTCACTTTGTGCCCTGTCCCAAATCCCCTGGAGGATTTGGAAGAGATCATAAAATTCCCCTAATGTTTATGTTTGTAGGAGTCAGAGAGTGCATCCATCACTCTATAGCAGGAGGCACTCTGCGGTGCTGATCGGAAATTGAATTCTCCTTCTCGGTTGGACTAGCGTTGACTGAATACCTTTATGTTGTCAAATACTATCAGAAAAGCAGACATGTGTACAATACCACAACACTATCATTACCCTCAAGAAGAGTGTAAGGTGGGGTCATCAAGCTCTTTAAACTTGGTCATTGTAGTGCAGAAAAAACTACAGTAAGTGTGCAAATAAATGAGTGTGGCTATTTTCAACAAATCTTTATTTAAATGCCAAATTGTAGATGTAACCAACCGTCTTATTAAATAAGAAACACAGAACCAATGTAAAAGAGAAAGCCAAGAGATCAGAGCTCAGAGCTAAAATCTCACCCTTCCTCCTGCGGTGGTCCTAGCTTCCTGAAAGAGAGCTATTTCCTGTGTGTAAGTCGTTTCATAGTCTTTTGTTCTGCCTTCTCATTGGTTGTAAACCCAAACACGTGACTTCCTCGTCACTGTCTGTATGTACAGCCCCCCAGGTCTTAAAGGCATATGTCTCCAATGCTGGCTGTATCCCTGAACACACAGAGATCTACCTAGCTCTTCTACCAAGTGTTGGGATTAAAGGTGTGTGCCACCACCGCCACACTCTTGCTATGGCTCTAATAGCTCTGACCCCCGGGCAACTTTATTTATTAACATACAATCAAAATCACATTTCAGTACAATTAGAATAAGATATGAGATAGATCATTGAATCTACTCTGAGAAAAAAGATAAAGAAATAATAGGATAAATAGGTAGATCAGTGAATCTACACTGAAGAAAAAGGGGAAGATACAAAAATGACAAAAGGTAGACTACTGAATGTATTATGAAAAGAAAAAAGAGAGAATATGGATATAATAAGATAAAAAGGGAGATTATGGAATCTACTTTTAAAAAGGAACTACTTGTTTTAAATAAGATAAGTAATGAAAATTTTTTGGTCTGAGTTTATCAGATGTTACTGGACTGGACATTGTTAATATATATAATCGAGTTTTTATCTGAATCTGTCAAATGTTAATGGACTAGACATCATTAATGTAATTTTTGGCTGTATATATTATATATACTTATTGGATAGTTTTTCTTGTGTTAGTTATAAGTTTTCTTTAATTTTAGACAAAAAGAGAGGAAATGTGGTGGTATTGTGTTCCTCAAAATATTGTGTACATTAATAAACTTATCTGGGGTCAGAGAACAGAAAAGACACTAGTTAGGCAGTGATAGCACATGCCTTTAATCCTAGCATTCCAGAGACAGAAATCCATCTGGATCTCTCTGAGTTCAAGGCCACATTGGAAAGAGCCAGGCATGGTGACTCACGCCTTTAATCCCAGGAAGCAAGCCTTTAATCCTAGGGAGTGATTGTAGAAAGCAGAAAGGTATATAAGGCGTGAGGACCAGAAACTAGAAGCATTTGGCTGGTTAAGCATTTGGCTGGTTAAGCATTCAGGCTTTTAAGCAGCAGTTCAGCTGAGAGCCATTGGGATGAGGACACAGAAGCTTCCAGTCTGAGGAAACAGGACCAGCTGAGGAACTGGTGAGGTGAGATAGCTGTGGCTTGTTCTGTCTCTCTGATCTACCAGCATTGACCCCAATAACTGGCCTCGGGTTTGATTTTATTAATAAGAACTTTGAAGATTCATGCAACACCAAATATTGGGCTCATTTCAAACCAGGGCCATAGCTTTCTTATCTTATTTAAAGTCCTAGTACTTTTTTGTTGTTGTTGTTGGTGGTGGTGGTGGTGGTTTTTTGTTGTTTATCTACTTCTCAGCTATTCTTGACTCTGTGGACTCCACAAAACAAAAAACATAATATGGTAATTAAAGAGGGCCATTTAGCCAACAATAACTTAGTGACTAGAAGACACATTGTCAACATTCACAGGTGTGTGTGTGTGTGTGTGTGTGTGTGTGTGTGTGTGTGTGTGTATTAGAAGTATACTCATACAGTCAATTAAATCTAAAAATGTTTGTATAAGATTAGAATTCTGCACTTGCATACCTGATACAAAGCTTAATGGAGGTGTCAAGGTCAAGAGAAGACAAGTCCGTACAGGGTCTGAGTTTGTTGTACACAGTCAACCAACATGATGTCTGCCTCTGCTCCTATCACCACACTAAGAAGAACAGCTAGGACCCAGGAATACAATAAAAGTTAAGGTGATGGCTATAATAAGACTATAAAAATCCGGAGAAGAGGCTTTAGAAGAGACAAAAGAGAAGACAAGGATGAAGTTACCTTCAGTTAGAAAAATGTTGATGAGTAGATTACAGCTTGATAGCTCAATAAATAGCTGTCTTCACAAAAATAGATGTGATCCAGGACTTATTTCACGCTACTAATGCACAAATGTAAACATTAATGGGTGAAGACAGACATCATAGACTGTGCAGCTTGATGGAAGAAGAATGTTTTGTAGTGATTAAGGTCCAGAGAGGCTCATTCTAACAGCCTGTCAAGAGGCTTTTGGGTAACATTTAGGGAAAAGGATACAACATACAGTTCTTTGCACCTTCATTAATTTTGTGGTTGTGTTAAAGGAAGGAATGTTCGGAATGAACAATATGGTTGGCACAATATCTGACCCACAATGTCTCATCAGAACTTACTTCTTGTTGGTAACAGTGATGATCAGGGTGCATGTTATTTTTCCACTACTGAATAGCTTATAGAAGAATGCCATGTTTTATTTAGTAGGAAACCCCAAATTCAGACTCTAGTCTTTGGCTTATAAGGTTTTATGTCACAGATAGAAAAAGTGAGTCTTTTTCCTCCCACTTTGTCTAAACAATGAGCAGTACACAGGGTCTCAGGGCATCTTCTTCAGTACTATTTCTCACTCAGGTAAATGCCTAAATTGTAATTCAGAGTAGTCATTATAAAGCCATAATTATAAAAATATTAAGATATAAAAGACATGTTCTATGAGTCTCCTACAGATCAGGGGTATTGTTAAGCACCAGGCTTTCACGGGTAACTAAAGGTCATTGAGATATGTGGATTTATTTGTCATAGTGGTCAGTGAGTGGGTCATACCCATAGATACTCTAGAAGGCACAGTTCATCTCAGCCAGGGAGCGTTCATGTGAGACCTCCCATTCCAGGTGAAGCTTTATTGATTTCAAAGCTGGTTTATGTGTCTGAAACAAAAGTAGGCACTGAATCCTTTTCCCTCTGGCTCACTACAGCTTCATTTGTTCCTTGTTTATAGACCTACAGCCTCCCAGTGACGGGTGGGCCGAGAGTGAAGTACCGCCGTCCTCACCACTGCATCCTGGTCTGGAATGGGGCCTTGAAGATTACAACCACAGGTATCGATAAAATGATATATCGTAAATGGTTCCTGTTATAGTTTTTCTGGGAAAACTCAGCAACCTTATTTTAACTCTATTTCTTTGCAGAATGGAAATCTCACAGTCTCCATTTTTCCTTTTGGGTGAAAGGTTTTTCTGGCTAAGAGCTTACATTGTTCATAATTGGCTTCCTGGAATTTTTTGAGATCCATCTCATATAATTAACATCGCTAAGAAAATAGCTGGTGTTTCTTTTACAGGTTCCAAGACCAGAGAAGCAGAGCCTCAAAGGAAACTTACATAGGGAGGTACACAATAAAACTGAGAAAGCATAAAGCCTCAGGTTCTCTTTACTTTGTAACTGGCAAACCCGAAAGGAATTTTAAAAATAGATGCTCCAAGAAAGTTAATGAAACCTAAAAATTAAAGCAACACCATATAATCTAAAATATTGAAAAGGGTACCCAATATTATAGCCACTCTATAATAGAAACCAGAAAATCAATATCTTTTAGACTCACACAAGCAGGAGAGGGGAAGATTTACTAAGCATACATACCATTTGACTAGGGGGATTCATAGAATGTGCTCTTCTGATGAGTTTTAAAAATCATTAAATTGTCTCTTTGCTATTTTCTGTATTTATTATGGCTGTTAAAAACTGTGTATTTTATTCCATTCTGTTTCCCAGGATAATCCTGTGAAATTTCTTCATTTTTCTTGCGGCAAAGCCGATGTCATTCCTATTATGCTTTTTAATGCAATCTGCTAAAAACAAGGCGACATGAGAGTGTCGCCAGCTCTCTCCGAGGGAGGCTGCCTATGTTGCACTACCGCTAGTTTTTGAAATCAGCTATTTTCCTCCAAACAGTATCGTGAACTGCACTGAGAATCACAATGTGCTGAACCAGCACTGGTAGGGTTCCCTTAGCAGAACATACGGATGTAGTTGGTTTTGGTCATTTATCTACATTGTCTGCCTTGATCCTGAATCCAAAATGAACTTGATGATGTACAGAAATCTCTGACTCTGACCAAAAGTCAATTCACAATGGGTCAAAGACCTTCATTTAAAGCTCAAGACACTCAGACTGCTAGAGGAGAGCCTAGTGACCAGACTTGAACACTTTTTGAGCAAGACTCCAGTAGCACAGAAAGTCCCAGAGATCGACAAATGGAAATGCATAGAATTAATGTTTCTGCACAGCAAGGGAAACTGTCGTCAGAGAGGACAGACAGCTCACAGAATGGAAGAACCTCACTCAGCTTTGTCACAGGCAGGGGTTGATATGTAAAAAACATTGATACCTAGAATATATAAAGATCTGAAAAAATTAAGGACTAAAAATATACAGCTGCCTAATCAATAAGTAGGCTAATAAAATAAACAGATAGTGTTGTAAACTGGCATGTGGTGGCCCTGGCAGGTTTAAGCCAAAGTGCTCCATGGAAGGTCGGGGAGACACACCATGCAGGCAAGGCATCCACATGGAAAGTTTTATTATTAAAGGGGGAGAGGGGGGAAAGATAGGAGGGAGAGAGAGAAGGAGAGGGAAAGAGAGAGAGAAGGAGAGGGAGGGAGGGAGGGAGAGGGAGGGAGGGAGGGAGAGAGAGAGAGAGAGAGAGAGAGAGAGAGAGAGAGAGAGAGAGAGAGAGAGAGAGAAAGCAGAGGCGAGCTGGAGCCTCATGCAAGGAGGAAGAAGAAGAGAAGAAGGGAGAAGAGGGAGGAGTTTTTTCTTTGATTTTTAATAAAGAATTTTTTTATTCATTTTTTACATACCAATCACAGATCCCCCTCTTCCCTTCTCCCAACCCTCCAGCCTTCCCACCCAACCCTGTAGCACAAATTGTTAGAAGGTCTTATTAATAAAAACAAAATTCATGGGAAAATAGAACTATTCCATGACCTAGCCAAACCAGCCCTTGCCATGTACCCAAAGGATCCTATCCTGCCATGGAATCATTTGCAAAACCTTGTTTATTGCTGTGCTATTCATGAAAGCAATGGAGTGTCACCCAGCCAAGATGCCCGTCTGGAGGAAAATGGATAACGAAAATGTCACATCTATGAATATGTATGCCTTTCCCTCAGCTATTGTGAAGACAAAGTCAGGAAACTTGCAGGATCATGGGTAGAACCGGAGTGAGGTGACCCAAACTCAGAAGATGTTCTCTCTTATAATCAGATCTTAACTCTTATTGTTCGTATGTATGTAGATAAGGGCTTGGATTGTGAGAATGGGTATAGACTATAACACCAGATAGGCAACCTAAAGAGGGGAGCAAGAGGTACTGAGGTAGGGATGAGGGGTACCAAAGGTCACATGTGTCACAAAAGTGGAAGAGGCCATGGGGTGGAGTAGTACAGGGAGAGAAGGGATGTGGAGGAAGCGGGGAAGAGAAATAATAGCTGAACATTTTGTTTGACAAAGGTCATAATAAAACCTAACTCCTTGTAAGCCAACAAAAAAGCAAAACCTTTTTAAAGTCATGAAAAAGATGAGCTTTTCTCCTAAAAAGATAAACACACCGCTAATTAGAAGGGAGAAATCAGTGGATAATGCCCTGAGAGCACAGAAGACCGAGCCCCAACTCTGTCTGTAAGACAGAGGAAGGTTACATCAGATAAAGAGTGATTTCACAGAAAATGAAGGGGGCCCGTGAGGCAGGGACATGGTGGAAGGAAAGTCTTGATGAGAGAAGAAGGAATCCTGTGTTCAGTGTAGCTGAAACTGGTGGGTGGAGGGAAAATCCACAGCAGGTGTTCTGCCGTGTTCCATGGGCATCTTACTTCTCTGGAAAGCAGTGGAGAAACACTGGGTGATTCCGTGCCAGGGATGAGAGCGTCAAACCCTGAGCAATTTCAGTTGTGGATGGGAAAGCTACATCCAGCTAGACTCCTTAGACACCAGGGTAGCAGGGTCTAAAAGAAAGGAGGAATTATATAGGTGGGGGGGACAGAGACATTTCTGAGAGGGATAAAATAAGTCTTAATGCTTTTCAACTCTTCCCTCTCCTGGGAGCCTGTGACCTGTACCATCCTGCAAGCTGTGTGTTGCCTAGGTGACCAGCAGCAGTGGGATTTGGAGTGTGAGGATAGAGGAAGGACTGGAAGGGAGCCAGGGACATTGAGCAAGGAAGCCAAACATGGAAAGCTCTCTACAAGTGAAACATGCACTTTCAGGGGTGGAGTCTCTAAGCAGAAAAACTCTCTTGTATTAAAGGGGGGAAACTAAATTTGATCATATTTAATGCCTGTTCTTTGAAACAACAGGACATCTTTATTTCTGTTATAACAGTGATATAACGGAAGAGAGAAGTTTAGAATATGTGTGTCTGAATAAAAACAAAATATATGAGAAACGTGTTTTCGCTGTGAAGTCTGGATAAGTGGTTAAAGCCAAACAACAACAAAATGTGTTGAGTGTTTGTCAACGGCACTAGCTAGAGTTATTTAGCAAGAGGGACTGTCAGCTGAGAAACGGCCTCCGGAAGATTGACCTGTGGGCAAGTCTGTAGAGCTGTTTTCTTGATTCGCGGTAGATATGGGAGGGTCCAGATTATTGGGGTTGGTGCCACCTCTGAGCTAGTGGGCGTAGGTGCTATGAGAGATCAGACTGAATAAGCATTGGGGATCAAACCAGTAAGCAGCACCCCTCCACTGTCTCTGCATCAGCTCCCCGGATGCTGGACACTATGCTGTAAAGATGAAAGAGACCCTTTCTTCCCCACATTGCTTTTGGTCATGCTGTTTTACCACAGCAAGAGAAACCCTAACTAATATGATAGTCTTACCAATTTATCTTGGTTATTCCTTTATTCTTCATGTTTTCCCAGTCATATCCCCCCATGCATACACAAGTCATAGACTCCTGATGCTCCAAAGAAATCTTCCCTCCTTCAAATCTCCCCCCTGTCTTTTACCTTCAGAGACTTCTCCTTGAGCACCCAGTCCTGACTCCTCTGTGTCTCTCACATTCCTGGCATGTCACCATTTTCAGGACAACGGCATATGTTTCTTGCTGCCCTTATTTATTCATTATGCAGCATAATTTGACAAGAGTATCATTTATATTTGAGAGATTCCCTGGTTGTTCATGCTGAAAACACGGCCTTTATCTAGGACATGTCTCTGGCCTGCTGTCAACTTCCAGCTTCCCACTGCAGCCCACTCAGCCATGAGCACATGCTAACTTCCTTCAAAATTAAAATATGTCATATTTTATAGCTAATCATTGTGTCACCCTCACTCCAAATGCTTTCAATGTGTAGCATAAAATCGCAAACGATTGTACCCGTCTAACTTACATGGCTAAAAAATTTTCACATTAACTAATTCAATACTACACTCATTATTTCAGTGTGCTATCTGCTGACATTGGCTCTAATCCCATCACATCTTACATTACCCTCACTTCCATCCCTAAATATCTGCCAATCTGACTTCAGCTTTATTTTGCATTTCCATTTTGTACGATGGTAATAGGGATCCTGCTAAATGAACGTTTTCAAACTGTGCATTTGGACACATTCAACATAATGGTAACAGATGTATATAACATCAGATTAATGGATGTAATCAGACATATGTATATATGTGTAAATGATTTACAACATTCATATGTACAGCACAGCTTTCATTTATCCTATTTTCCTCAATTATATCCTAATATTTTTATAAAAATATATTTGCTTTGTTTGAGCAGATCCTAGCTTGATTCTGTATCAGATGTCACTCCTGCCCTATTTGTAGAATGATTATTTTCCAAAAGTTTAGAGAATTTGAGCTCTTATTCTTGGCATTTCAATTATTGCCAAGTCTGAAAAGATAATCTAAGAGGCTGAATTAGATTAACCAGTACACTCATCAGTTGGGTAGATTCCCATAGTCTGCCATGAGAAGAGTGCTTGAAATGCAGTGAGATCTTTGTTTTAAAGAGGAATATTCATGTTAGTCCTAAACATCTTCCCCAAAGGCTCTTATTAAAATGCACAGCATCTGCTTCCATTAACTGCTTGGTTTTCTCTTATTTCATCACATCCACAAAAGCAAACCTAAAATGCAAGTTACTTAGGAGACTGATCAGATCTTCAATGTAAAAAGAAAGGAGTTTGTGTGTTCAAGCTAGGATTTGAACCCAAGCTTGTGACTCAGGTTCCAGCTTTGCCCTTGAGCAACCATGTGACCTTGGACCATCAGTCCCCTTCTTTGGGCCTTAGACTCTTAGATGATGAGTGGGTGACCTTTAATCCCCTCTATCTCAAGCCTTTGAATCTGTAAAGATCGTGTGTCTTGCTGACATTAAACCTACATCCCCGCACATGATCAAAGCATAAAATCTTATGTGCAAATAAAGGATGAGTAACACACATAAAGACACAAAGCCTAATGGAAACTCGTGATCTCAGTGGTGTCTCTGAACTCTGCAAAATTAGTAGGAAAAGTGGAGTATTCCCATTAGGCCACATAGGCCTAAGTAACACTAAACAAGTCAAGGACTCTTGGGCACAATTGGCATACTCTGCCATCACAAGGTATCAGATCTATAGCACTTCTTCTATTGACAATGCACCCAGATAGCAAGAAAGAAACCCCCTGGAATCTTTGTAACACTAAAGAGTAAATTCAAAATTTCTATGTCATTTCCATGAAAATAGGTATAATCTTTGCATTAGAGAGAACCCTGAGCCCTCATTCAAAAACCATCCTGACCCACAGAAATAAAAAGGAAAGATAATTTGGAGCTTATTAATACTAAAACATGACTAACATTGAGTTTTTAACCACTCAGTATCTTGCATATCTGAATTTATTTAAACCTTTACAATGGCCTTACAAAGAAGTTCTCTTACTGCACATTTTATAGATGAGGAAACTGAAGGGTGGACAATATAATTATACTCCTTTTATGTGTTGAAGTGCAGAGAGCTCCATTGACTTGCCCAAGTCACACAGCCAGCAAGTAGCAGAGCCAGGATGTAAACTGGTCCATTGTATTCTATGGCCCTGACCCTCAAACACTGTACTGTGGTACCTGTCAGGACACATTCTGTTTCTACACACTGGATTACAATAACGGAGGTTCACCTATTCATTCAGCAAGGCTACTACTTACCATTACTCACAGGGAATATTAAATATTAAGGATAAACAATTCCTTTTTTAAGAAAAAAAATTAAACGTGGCTAGTGTACTTAGTTTGAAAGTTGAGGTTCTTCTCTGCCTTTTAGGAGAATCTTCATTCATTTAGAGGGATCAACTTTCATTAATGTTGCTGCTGCCGTTTGTCCTTTAAAATACCAGACACTTTGAAGTCCACCCTCTGTCCTTTCAGATTGTCAAAGAATCCTGACTTGTCACCTGACAGAAGTCACGCTGAGATGAGTCGCACATACACATTTTAGCAAACTCGAGCACAGAGGAGAAAGCAGTTGCAATTTAATTTATGGAAAGTGTGTCCATACTTATTTCTAAACAAATATAAGCCATTATCTAAAACTTCTTTATATAATCCCTTCTACTGAATCCCCAATAAAAACAGAGTGTTCAGTAGAAGCAAAATTCTTTAGATTGACCCCAAGGAGCAAAAATCCATAAAGCGCATTTAATGTATTTGTGTCTAAATTGTCAACTGTGCTGTTCCTGTGGCTTCCTTTTGGTGTTATTGATGGCCAGACTATCTGCTCAGCATTAGCATCACTCTTTGAAGATCACCTAAGAAGGTAAAACTCAGTCTCCTGCAGCCCTCAGTCATTCAAGAGGGTTTTCTTCAAGGAGACATCCCTTTCACTGCTCTTTAAAAGGCCCCACTTATCCCACAGGAGTCTCTTAGCCCACTTTGGGCTCTGCTCATGTCTAGTAGCATCCTTTGAAGTGTTGGGTCTTCCCAGTACCCCTCACCCAGGCAGCAGTGTCCCAGTGGGCAGCAAGGACTGAGGAACAAAAGATGTTATTAGCCCGTGTACATTTTACTTAAAATTTACTGCAGAATAAAATGCATAGGCCACAGTTGTTCCATTCCATAAGAGAAGTCTGAGAATCGAGAATCAGTTTAAAATACATGGCTGCAGGCTGGAGAGAAAATGATGAGGGGATGTTGTCTGTATATTCATGTCCGTTCATAATCTTCCTCCCTCCCTCCCTGCCTGCCTCTTGCTTTAAACCTAAATGTAATGTATACCTTCTTTCCACAGCTCTGGGGTGGATTCCACAGTATATTTTCCAGATCAACCTGTCAATTTCAGATCTGTGATACCAGCCATGCAGCATGAATCAATTAACCTGAAAACCTCCAAGAGCATGGACCTTGGTAAGTAACAGGGAGGAGCATCCAAATCGTTTTTCCAGTCTCCACCCATATGTCTTTCCAGAAGTGCAATTTTGTTCCTCCAACTTCGGAAGTTGGGAAAGGGCACTGTTCACCCCACTGTCCCATTTCCTCTCACACATTAATTCAGATTAACCTGTTCGTAAAGGAAAGAGAGATGGCTTATTTTTATGACGCATTCCATATAATTCTTTCCCTCTATAGGTCATAAAAAAACTAGAAAACTTGAATACCACCAAAAAAAAAAATCTTCAACTCACTTGCCTTTGCTTCTGTGTTCTGGTTTCAGCTTGTATGTATCTTGCCTGGTGGGCATGCCCGTTGCTTGGCCTGGCCGGATAATTGGGTCAAATGACACTTCCCATTGGTATCTTCAACTAAATATCCCTAAATCCTATGACTCTAGAGAGGTGAGGTGTCCCTCAGGTCTGTCACATTGAGGGTGTTGTGGCACCCTAAACAATCTTGCTGACATCCTGAATACCATAGGACTTATTTGCTTCAAGGGGAGATCCAGGACTCTGGCAACAATTTAGACCAAGACCTGGAGCCATAAGACTTCTTAGACACTGAAGAGCACTGTTACCATCGTCTGGGATCTTAGAA
Source organism: Peromyscus maniculatus bairdii (assembly GCF_049852395.1). NCBI lineage: Eukaryota > Metazoa > Chordata > Mammalia > Rodentia > Cricetidae > Peromyscus > Peromyscus maniculatus. The sequence continues at coordinate 52,020,163 of NC_134864.1, read as the reverse complement.
ACAGAGTATAGCATACACTCAGAGCAAAATATTCATTGCATCTCAAGAGCTCGGGGGCCAACCTCTGCAATTGCTTTTTCTTGGGGCATAGCATATATTTCCTTAATGGTAACCAGGAAACAGAATCATCAAAACTGCAAGCTCTACCCAGTGATCCGATAAATGGTGGTTATCTGTTGTTCATTTACAGCAGCTCAGGAAAATGTTCAATCACAACAAAACAAGGGAGATGGATTCCATTTTCTATAAGTTAACTAAATCGTTGGGGAGCATTTGCCCTAATCACCTATAGTGTGAGACAGATAGAAAAGCTCAACAAGGAGGCTGCCATGGGTGTGGTCATACGGGGATTTTCTCAAGAGCAAACCTGTGACAACCGGAGGGCTGCGGTATGACAGTGACACGTGTGATTACTATACTTTAAGGAGCAATTCGTTTTCAGGAAGTGCTTGATAAACATTTCCTGTTCTGTCTTCCCAGTCTCTCTATAAATAAGATGAATGGATAAAACTGGCTCTTCATTTTGGGAAGGGAAATATATTGCTGTTTTTCTTTCTTTAATTAAAAAGGGCTAGCATTATAATTCTAAAATCTGTGCCAAGGATAAAAATAGTATATCATCCATTTTAAGAGAGAAAGGATATCACCAAGTTTACAAAACGATTAAACCTCAGTCATGTCCAAAAAGTATCTATATTATTTTATTTTTTAATTGTTATTAATTCTTTGAGATTTTCATACAGTATTTTTTTTCTATCATATTTACCCCCTCCTCCAACTTCTTCCAAATTCACCCATTCCCTGCCAACCCTACTTATCTTCCTTTTTTTAATATCCATCAAGTCCATATGTTGTTGGGAGTATGGCCTTCTAGTGGAGGGTGGTTGACTTATCACAGGCTCCACCCTTAAAGAAAACTGACTCTCCCAGTTTCAGTTGCTGATAGCTCCTCAGCTAGAGGTGGGACTCCATGCCTACCTCTTCCCTCCATGCTGGAATTTAGTCTGGCTCAAGCTTGCACGGGTCCCGTGCATGCTGTCCCTGTTAGTTCAGAGTAGACACTGTTTCCTGGTAGTCATCGCTACCTGTGGCTCTTACACTCTTTGAGCCCCCTCTTCTACAATGATCCCTGAGTCTTGGGAAGAGGAGGCATGATCCAGATGTCCCAGTGAGGCATGGGAATTTCCTAGTTTCTCATTCTCTGTATTTGGCCCAGTTGTCAGCCTCTGTGTTAATCATCATCTACTGCAAAAAGAAGCTTCTCTGATAGGACTTGAGGGATGCATTGATCTAATACTGACACTTTGGTTTTAAGAAAATTTTCTCTTTCAAATTGAAATCTCATTTCTGAAATATGTATATTAGCATCCATCCATTGCATTTTATTGTACAAGATGATAGGCACTCACACTCTAGTGAACAATGACAATAGCAATGTTTGTTCAGTTTACACAACTGTCCCTGAGTTAATTTGTTAAGGACGTAAGTTCTAAGCTAAAAGGCATTGTTTAAAAGGCACTGCAGCAAAGTGACGTAGTTAGATGCTATGAAAACATTTTCACAGCTGTTGTCAAAGTTGAACCCCTTCTGAGAAGTATGAATTTAAGACTAAGAGAATTTGGGAGTAGACAGTATAGGACCATCTTGGTCTTTCTCCCCAGACAGAAAGTGGAGTGGGCTTAATAAGTGTGTTGTCTTTCATAGTGAGTAAACCCAGTGATACTCTAGTGCTGAGCATTTGGAAGTGTCTCCTCTCTGATTACAGTAGGAGAGTGTTGTAGTGGTTTAAAGTGCCATTGAGAACTCTGAAATATATTCATCTTAATTATATATATTGCTGATTTTATATATGTATATGTATTGTTGATGATGATGTTTAAGGGACTAATGCTCTCAGCGGGACAAAATACAACTTCAAAAGTTAAAAGCTAATAATAAACCCTAGGGCTGAAAATGTAGTTCAGCTGGTAGAGTGTTTGCCTGGCATGCACTCAGCCCTGGAATTATTCCTCATAAATAAAACCTGCACTATTTAGGCAGAATACTCACATAATATTTTTTAACCTGGAAAAAGCATCAGCTTCACGTGGTTAAAAATACAAAGACATAAAAGGATAAATGTTCATATTTATTTATTGAGTGATGACTTCAGACTGGCTAGTCCTCTATCAAAAAGTTTCCATGACCTAAGTGTGGTGATAGATGCTTACAGATGCTCATAATTCCAGCCACTTGGGTGACTGGCAAATGGAGCTCAATCTAAGGCCAGCCTGGGCTATGTAGCTGACACTGTCTTTTGAAAAGTCTATAGGAATCTTCAAAGGGTTGTGGATACCATCAGGACCATTTCTGTGTCATGCTTGCTACTGAGTCAAATGATAATCTTAACCTGCATATTGAATCATGTCACATGTTCTGGTGTGATGAATTTTTAAAGGTGAGGAAATTCCAATTACTTATTTTGGCATATATTTCCAAAGAAGGGCAAGTCTTACAAAAACTTCAGCCTCTTCATCCCCATCCCTTTCCCCTAGTCAGCAAGCATACACAGGGCTTAAACATGAACGACCCTGCCTGTTGTACTGTCCACTTTGCCCAGCCATCTACACACATGTTCATGCCACATGTACTTTGGAGTCATTACGTAGTTATGCAGTACTGAAGGAGTGAGTCTCTTGATCTATACTTTGCTTTTTTTCTTTCCAATTTAAATGGAACTTGAGCTTGATTGAAAGTTTTATTTTGTTTATTTTTTGGCCCTTTGTATCTTCTTATCTTGAATTTATTTATTGATCTTTGCCAGTATTCCAGTTGCTATTTTTAGAATACTATTATACTGTTGTAATCGTTACTTATGTTTTCACTTTGATCTTGATATCATTTACCATAAAACATGTTTTGATGGAACCAACATGAGAGCTCAGTTGATAGTTTACTGTGAATTCCTGGGGACCTGACTTTAGGTCTCTAGCGCCCATCTTAAAAGCACAGAAGTTAGTCACTTGGTAATCAGAATTGGGAAGGCACACAGGAAGACCTTCGGGACTCACTGGCCAGCCAGTGGAGTCAGGCAGTGATCTCCAGGTACCGTGAGAGACCCTGTCTCAAATCTAAGGTGGAACAAGATTGAGGTCAACTCTGGCTCCTTCACAAAGATATATGCTGTTGCCCTCCCCTCCACCCCATACATATACACACATAACCACAAATATTTTGATTTATTGTTGTATAACCCCATCTTGTCTTCCTTTTGCTTTTGTTTTGTTTTGTTTGTTGGTGTCCTGTTTATCTCATTTATTTTCTTCCTGAGATTTTTTTTTGGAAAGAAATGATTGATAGTATATTTTTATTCATAGTATATGAGATAGAAGAATATTTCTTCAGAAAATAAACATTCATTATATTTGACTTTTTCATCATTCCATAATTTGGAGTGCATCCTCATTAGATACTAAATTCCTTTATATTAGTACATGGGTGAGTTTATAGACATGTTGATTTATTGATATATAAATCTGCCCTGTACCACTTGCTACCCTGTGTGAATTATCATGCTATTACTCTGAATTTTAGTTACTTATAGGATACTTCTCTTCTGATTTATATTTTTAAGTAAAAAACAAGATTTTTTTCAAAGTTACATGACTCTGGCTTTTCAAATGCATTGACTCTTCCAGGAACATTAGAATCAGATAATCAAAGTTACAATAGGAATGTTTCTTCAGTGTGTGTGTGTGTGTGTGTGTGTGTGTGTGTGTGTGTGTGTGTGTGTGTGTAAATGGTATATATGCTTCCTGTGGGTTATGATAGAAGCACTTTATCAAGTTAAATCAGCCTCTTTGTAGTCCTAGCTTACTAAACTTTTTTCATTAGTCCTTTTATTTCTTTAAATCCAGAATAGGTATTGAATTTTACTAAGTGATTTGTGAGGATCTATACAGAGTGACGGTATATATTTTTCTTTGTTAATAAACTAGAAACAAATTAATTAGCAGCTTGTACACAACTAATCTCCGATTCTTTTTGAGTAAGTGTTTTCTCTGAACCTGTAAAGTTCACTTGATTAACTACAGTTTTATTTGTGAATTGGCTGCAGAAGAGTTTCTGTTTCTCCACACTCTAAAGCATAACTCAAAACTGACAGCAACTTTATTTGTTATTCCTAATTCTTCTGTAACCACTCTAGATTTGGGGAGGCCATTTTGCTTCCATATTTAGTAGATATTTTTTGGAGTTTGCATGTGGTCATGTTTAAGATAGATCAATGATGATTAAAATAATAAGGACAAGAAATTTATGTTTAAGCAATTGGCTATAACTATGCTTATTCAAGGGCTAGGGTACAATTTAAGTGACTGGGTAGATACTTCTGGGTTTTCCAGAAAATCAATCTTTCCCTACTAATTGCAGACTTTACTCTATTTATTTAAATTACCAGAATTACTGTGTTCAGTCTGGATCCCTTTAATTTGTTCATAATTGAGCTTGTGTGGGTGCTGAGTTGGAAGCCCTCAGAAGCTGAACGACACAGCTGCCTTTTTGGCCTTTGGCATAGGGTTCCCCCCCAAAGAGCTGCCCTCCTTGGCAGGATGCCAGGGAGTTACATTCAAAGACTTTTTGATGAGGCATAAAAATCTTTAATTTCCAGGCTTGGTGTTTTATGACCCCATAATAGTGTTTAAGAATTAGTCTCAATTATTTAAGGGACAGCACTTCAAGATTTTGGCCCCATTGTTGACCTAATCTATAGCCCCATTCAAAGTCAAGTTGAAAACCCTGTTTCTCAGCAGACTTTTTTAAAAAAGAGTCTTGTGTCCTGTTCCCCTTTGGGCCCGCCCTCCATTTCAGATGGCGTCTGTGGCACAGGAGGAGAGGGCTGAGGGCCGCACAGCTGAGGAGCCCCGGCCAGCTGTCGGCCTCTGCTCAATGGGAGGAAACGGGACTACAGTGCTGCATGAGGCAGCCAGATGAGACTGAAGGAAGACGCTGACAGTGGCGGCTGCTGGCATCACATGCCCCCTGTCTCTTTACAAACTGCCTGTGTCCTGCGTAACTCTCTCTAAACTCAGGAGGAGAGATGGGTCGGCTGATTGTCTTTCAGAATCTGCAAGAATGCAGTTTTATTCTTCGTTAGTTACTTCTACTTTTTAAATTTAGGGAATGTTTGCAGACACCCACAGTTGATGTAAACTATACACAACTTGATTTCCTGTACCTGTACAGGCAAATGTTAAAGATATATTCTGAATAGTACTCTCTCAAAGGTGTGGGATATTCCTCTCAGAAAAAAATTCCCATCTCTCATGTCAGATCAAAGATGGGAATGAAATAAGTTAATTAACCCCACTCTACCTCTCTACTACTTTGTTTTTTTAATTGTTTTTGTAATGGTAGATTTCATTTTTGTAATCAAATATGACAAATACCCCGAAGACTGAATATAAGAAATGTATAAAATTATATATCTGATATGATTCTAGTTTATTGATATGTGTTGATGCATTTTAATGTAAAGCTTTATTCCCATGGGTCTTCTTTATTACCATCAGTAAGCAATACCTCTGAAGATGGTAAAAGTTGAATCAACTATTGCTCTTTTAGCCCTTAGTCTGACACTTCAATAACAAAATCTGACTGGTAAAGAGACATTAATGACAGCCCCCAAAGGAAGTGCTTACTCACCTTCTAAATTAGTCAAGGAAGTGATCAGGAAGGGGCAGAATGGGATGGGCTGGATGCCCTGTGCCTTCGCCAAGCAGGGGAAGGGAATTGCAGAGTGAGTGATTGGGTCACTGATGAAGCAACACTGACCGGGGACCCACTGTTTGCCAGAGTACAGTAAGTGATGAGGAAAGTAATGGCTGTCACTAGATTAACCCCTAACGGGCAGGGAAAGCTAGGGAGCTAAGGGAAGGCTTCCAGAAGGTGCTTCTGATGTAATGATGAAAACTTAGAGAGCAAAAGTCGAGGCAATTAAAGACTTTAGTGTGGCTGCTTAAGAACTCACTGGTTACCAGTGGCTGGTACAAAAGAGGGTCAAATGGTGAGAAAAGAAAAATACTGAGGGTGAACTAAAGAGGACAAGCTACTCCGCTGCCTGAGAAGAAACTTGTAAATCCTCCTTGCGAGATGAGCAAGCTGTTTCTAAAGGCTTAGGACAGGGTATGATGGTCCATTGTGGAGGATTCCCATCAGTGCCAGGTGCAGAGTGGAGCCACTGGGATCCTGGGGTGGTTTTCCTTCAAGTGCATCAAAAGGATGATGTTCCTGTTGGAGAAGTGGAGCTGCCTGTATGTGAGAGTTAGAAGATCTGCTATTCCTGTGCTCTGAGTGGTGGACTGGGATTGTAAAGTGGCTGTCCTAGGTCAGTAGATTTCATCCAGCAGCACCCTCAAACTTCATAAAAGAAAAGAACCAATCTCACAAAGATGATACATTCCCCAAACAACTGGTGGCCTCAGTGTGGATCCTCAGATATTCATATCTGTGGAATAAAAAAAAAAAAAGGATAAAACTCTGGTGGCCAATGGCCATGTGCATAGAATCTATGGAATAACTGAGGCCACTTTTCCTTGTTAGAATTTCTGTATGGGCAACTGAGGGAAGTATTACATGTGATATTGAACTTTAATATGTTTCAGTTTGTTTTCTGATTGAGATCAGTGGTCTAAGTTATATACTGAGGTATATGGAATTAGAATGCTCACTACTGAAATATACCAATTAGAGGTTTATTATCACCCAAAGGAAGTTAAATAGCAAATATGATAAGATCCTGTGCTTGACAACTGTCCTAAAATTTAAAAAAAAAAAATCAACTCAGCAAGAGGAGGTGTGATCATCAGATAGTTAAGTTCCAGTGATCTAGAAGCAAAGTGTAAAATTGTATAACTGTGCATTTCAAAATGTCAGAAGAAAGGATTTTGAAAATTTTCAGCACAAAAAGAAAGAATATGTTTGAAGAGATAATTAACTCTTAAATACTCAAGGACTCTGAAAGAACCTGGCTATCTGTAATTTGGAGGAAGAGAGTCTGAAATGAAATGGAATCTTACCAATTTTCAATAGAGATTGTCCCAGAGAAATGGCCATTCTGTTTAACTGACATAATTTTCATGAAAACTCAGTCCCCAGATTTGTAAAAATGGGGTCACCAAAATTTGGGCTGACAAGATGGCTCAGTGGGTAAAATGTTTCCCCTGAAGGCCTGGTAACCTGAGTTTGATTCCAGAACCCATGTTGGAAGGGAAAAACCATCTCCTGAAAGTTATCCTCTGACCCCTGCACACTGGAACATGAACATGCCCACACTCAACAAATCATACATACAAATAACAAAAAGAGTGATAATATCTATCCAATGAGGACTCACTGGATGCTTACCATATGCAAGGCAGTATTCCGGGTAAATGATAGGACTGTTTATTCTCTTTAGAAAAATAGATAATAAAGTTGTATACAGTGACTAAACAATAAAATTTCAGATAGAAATAACTACTTCTCGAAGCCAAATTTAGATGGGGACCCAGACAGAGGGCAGGAAGACCTTCCTGAGACAGAGTCATGGAAGGTAAGACAGTTCTTGAACAGGTTGGTGAAAGCACAATTGTGCTAGTATCAGACTCTGAGTGTTGGCATGATGACAACTGTGACAATGCCCTGTGCTTTTAGGTGATCTCCTGACATGCCTGCTCCTGAATGAACTTCCGTGTTATCAGATCAAGTAACAAGACTGCTTTACTACAGTGTACATGTACAGGACTGTAGTTAACTGAATACAACATTTTAATAGACACCGGGACATTCTAAAATGGATCCAGATACTGTAGAGGGGCCCAGAAACCATGTCCAATGAAAACCAGTTGAAAGACATGAAGCTCACACCTGGAGGAAGGAAGTGTCCCAGCACAGGGGGGCGGGCACAGGCACTCTCCCGCTCCGTACAGGAAAACTCCAGTTTGTAAACTGACACACACCCCAGATATATCAAGCAATGACAGCCACATCAGGCTGACCAGCTTCAGATCCAGGGAAGTAGTAATGACAGAAAACTAACCCCTGGCTTTTTGCATGCTTGGTATGGAGGGAAAAATATGTAAATTAAAACAACTCGTAAAGATGGAGACGAGAAAGAAACTTTACCACCTCTGTGGAAAAGGAACTGGGGTATTGTTTTTCAGTAAGAAAGATTCTCTTTCAGGGCAAGTGGTTTTGTTGTGATTGTTTTGTTTGTTTTTGATATTGGGGATCAAACTCAGGGCCTTACACGTGCTAGGAAAGAATTCTAGGTCTGACTTCCATCACTAACCCTATTGCCTGCCTCCTCTAATGTTTAATTTTCAGGCAGGACCTCACTAGTTGCCTGAGCTAACCTTGAACTTACCGTGTTATGCAGACAGGCCTCAAACCTCAAACATGTGACCCTGCTGCCTCAGCCTTGAGTAGTTGTGAATCAAAGACATAAAAGCCCACCTGGCCTCGTGTATCCTAATGTGTTTCTATGGTTAAAATAACCATCCAAACTCGAATACCGACTGAAGTAAAAGCAAGTGGAGTTTGCAGAGAGCACATGGCAGCACGAAGAGACAGTGAAACCAGTAAAGAAAAAAAGCTGTTCCCTGCAATTCACAGCAGCGTCTCCACCCCAAACAGCCCTTTGGAGAACCTTAAGAAAATCCATATTGGAGTAACTAAAACCATAACAAGAATTAAATTTCAAGTAATTGCTACACTTAAAAATGAATTGTAGGTTATTGCTAATATTTACCGAATTTCAGAGATCAGATCACTTCTCTGTGTCTATGGCTAGATCGTTTTTTTCTCAGCACATCAGTGCAATGGGCAGATCCTGTTCAAAAGTGAGTAGGATTCCCATTTGGGTTGGAGCAACAGAGCAGGGGAGTGACTGTCTGGGTCAGGGTATAATTCTCTCCTCTACACCCCCTTGTAATCTTTCCCAGCTTTAGTTTCCACACACAAACAGAAACATAGCTTTTGGTTTTCTTTTGTTTTGTGGACAAGGTTTCACTGTGTAGCCCCAGCTGGCCTGAAACTCCCTACATAGACCAGGCTGGCCTCAAATTCACAGAGATCTTCCTGCCTCTGCCTCTGCAGGACTGAGTTTAAAGGTGTGTATTCTTCCCTCAGAAACAGATTTTCAGCGTGAATTGCTGTGTTCTTTGGAAACAATCCCTGCTGTCTAGAAATTACACTTTCCTGCTGAATTATGCTTCTAGAATTTTCTGAAAGTGTTGGCTCATTCCAGCTCACCCTTATCAGATTCTTTCCAATCCATAGATGGTCACAAAGAGCCCTAATCATACTTGCTTTCATTTATCTCCTGTTGAGGGCGGAAATCATTTGCATTTTGAACAATCATGTTTTCTTCATTTAAAGAAGAAAACGGCCTTTGAAATAAGAACAATCCTCCACATAAAAATATTTAACCCAGTGATGTTTTTAGTAATGTTAGCAGTTGTGGAAGAAGTAATGTTACTAGGGTAACTAGCAAGGAGCCACTAAATTTCAAGTCTCCTTGTAATTGGTGACTGACTTTTAAATTGCCAGTAGAAATAAATTCTCTTCAAGTGTTACATAATGTTACATTTTCTTGCAAGAGATATGAGGACAACTGTAAAGTTTGGACAGGTTTGTAACTGAATCTTGACTAGTGATATTTTGCAATTGCCAATCCATGAAGATATTTATGAAGCTGGACTCTGTATATTAGAAAGTGATTTATAACTTGATGGAAAATCTTGGTTGGTAGGGAAACTACCTTATCCTTTAAAACTGGAATGTTGAGTTGCTCTTAAAATTTAATACCTGAATTGCTTTTCTTGTATTTGTACCTTAATTGAGCTCCTCTATAGGATTCTAATCCTTTTAAAGAAGCCAAATGTGAACCTTTTCTCTTCACTTGCCTTTGTTTCTTAAGCCATTGTTCATATTTAAATGTGATCCCATGTTCATTTTCAAAGAACTTTTGTATTAATATGAGAATATCTCCATAAAAATATAAAGCTAAAACATCTGCTCAAAGAATGGAACAAAGTACTGAAATTCTCCTTGGAATTACAAGCCAAATCCATTGCAGTTGTTTAGAAGTGAGAGTCTCTTGGTTGAAACCATTATACTTAATATGAAGCTAAAAATCACATAAAATATGTGCTATGGTACATATAAATACATACATATATATATATATATATATGGAGTTTGGCAGTTTCATAATTATCCCTTCCAAGAAGGATCCTGAATGACAAAGAGTGATACTGGTAACACTTCAGGCATATACTAAAGCTCCAGTGAGGAGGAGAGGCACTTCATCATTAGGGGTAGTAGCAGTAGTAGTAGTAGTAGTTTCTTATTAAAGCAAAGCCTCCCCAGTCTTGAATGCTTTTATTGTCATTTCTATGTGTGTTTTCCTCTGGAGAGAGATGATTCTTACACCATTGTAGGCTTCTGTAATTGGTTGACCAGATGTAGTAAAGCTTTGAGCTCTTGATCTGTGACTGGTTTCCTCCTGAAAAGCAATTGTGCTCCCATTGACAGTATATGAAAGCATCGGATTGTTACTGGTTGTTCTCATTTTTGCCACCTTGATAAACTTAAAAGGGAATATTTTACTTTTTAAATTACTTTAAAGATAAATATATATGTATCTCATATATTTGCTCTATATTTTCTTTTGTGTACCATATGAACATTTTTAAGTAAGTGGAAGAATTCTACATGAAATATCGCTTTTTGTAAGCAAAATGCTACTCTACATTAAAGGTCAAGTTTTAGCCCTTGATCACAGGGGAAAGCAGATATTTCACTGTGTTATGTGTTCCAAACTACATATTAATCAATACATTTATATCTTTCATGAAATGATTAAGAAAACATAAATTATCCAGAAGTAGAGTCAAATTCAGACTGTTTTATGATTCCAAAAGTTTCTTAATCTCTAATCAATCAATTAATCTTTAAAAAAAATAATTTGATTTTCATCAGGATACTTGAGCTCCACTCTCGGATGTCACATGCAGCATGCTCACTGCTTTAGAATGCACCATACCAGCTGGCATTACCGTAGATGCCTACTCTACTATCCTAAGACTCAGAAGTCATCTAGTGCTTGAAGATGTGATTTCAGTTTTGCATGAAAATCATTTATTCATCTATTCTCCTTCCTTCATTCATTAAATAAATACATTGGATAATTCCTCTATGTTAAATGCTGCTCTAACTAGCTAAGACACATCAATGATGATAGACAACAGAATACTATTTCTGTAGTTTATTTTTTAGTAGAAATATTCTCATGGGTTAAGTTTAAGGGACTGAGTGTGTAAATAGTAATAATGTCATAAGTGAATAAAGATATTGAAAAGATATCCATGATGGCACATGCAGAATTCTAATTTATGGAAAGAGGAGGCATGACTGGGAAGGCTAATATATCAGCACCCACCTGGTTGCCAATGTTCATAAGAAAAGGTGTCTGGGAGCTCTATGCAAGATGTAAAAATTAAAGTGAAAATTAAAATAGAGATCATACTGAAAAGTGACTAATCAGGAGTGATAGTTTTAAGTGGGTTGGGAATAAGCTATCGACCCTCTGCTGATCCTGGAATTGATTGGCATAATCCCCCGTCCCCAAGCTCTTCTGGACTATCTTCAACAAACCATGAGAAGGTGAAGGGTCCAGCTCGAGATTCCTTAATAGTAAAGCAGGCCTGTACCAGTGAACTGGAAAGCATTTAGCCAATTTTCAGCATTTAAGAAAAGTTATCATCACACAAAAATTGGATGAAAATGAATTACCTTGGAGCTTTTTTTATTTCTAGCTCAATAGATCAGTATATATGAGGTAAATAACCCCAGTGTTTTCTCTGCAACCAAGAAAGATAGAGGAAAGCCTACTGGCCAGGTCCTCCTGCTGTGGGTCCAGTGTGTAAACTTACCAAAGACGGAGGCTCGTGATTGTGGATATAAATGTAGAAGACCATAGAAATTCCACTAAAATAAGTGGTGTGGTGATGTGCACATACAACCCTAGCACTCTGGAGGCTGAGACCGGAGGATGATAAGTTCAAGGACAGCCTAAACCACATACTGGAAGAGTTTATTTGGACAGTTTGGGAATTTGTTTTGGGGTGTGTGTGTGTGTGTGTGTGTGTGTGTGTGTGTGTGTGTGTATGTGTATGTGTGTGGGGGATGACAGTATAGCATTTCTCTGAGACAAGATCTTTGAGATCAAGGCTGATCTCAAACCCACAGTCATTCTCCTTCTGCCCTCTTCTCTGGAGTACTGGGCTCATGCATGTGCCATTCATGTGCTACTTAAAAACCAACAGATTGTCTTAATATGATATCGGTAACAGAGAATGATATGGAAAATTGGGAAATGTTTATTTAAAGTTAAATGTGTGTGTTCCAGATGTGTCTGCCATTTTTGCCACAGTGAGAATAAGTGCCAAAATAACTGAGGAATGGTAGGTAGGCCTTATGCGGGCTCACAGTGCCAGGGAATTTGTACATCAGTCTGTCATGGTGGGCTTTGTTGTTTGGGGGCCTATACAGGGAAGAAGAACGTATGGCTTTGGGGGAATGTGACAGAGGCTACTCGTGCTGGACAGGATGCAGAGAGCCATAGCCAGAGAGAGAGGATAGGAAAGGAAGGGAAGGAGAGGAGAAGAGAGAGGAGAGGAGAGGAGAGGAAAGGAGGGGAGGGGAGGGAAGGGGAGGGGAGGGGAGGGGATGGGAAGGGGAGGGGAGGGGAGAGGAGAGGAGAGGAGAGGAGAGAGAGGGAGCGGGGGAGAGACTGAAACTACAAAGGACCCTGAGACAAGATACCCCTAAGGATCTGGCCCTAGTAGCCTCCTTATTCCATACAGGTCCTACCTCCTAAAGTTTCTAGAACTTCCCAAAATGTGCCAGCCCCTAGAGATAAAGCATTCAACACATAAACTGTTTAGGAAACACTTCATACCAAAACCATAGCTCCAGACTGCAGGAGATTCTATGAGTCTTCAAGATAAAATCTGTATAGCAGTTCCTAAACTCACTTGATCTGAGACACGGAGGCCACACCCTTCATGGGTTTATTACTCTAAGGAGAATCCTGGTGAGGAGAAAGGATGAGTGTGTTTGTCATGTTTCAAAGGGTATACAAAGTGGAACGAAGAAGACTTTCCAATAGAGCTGAGATGAAGATTGGTGCTATGAAGCAGGGTACAGCCCGAGTGGGTGTTTCCAGGGTGAAGGAATGTGCACAGCCTCTGAACTGGACAAGCAGAATTAACCACAAAGCAGCATGAGTAAGAAGTAAGGCTGCCGTAGAGCACGGATTAACCCTGGCCTTGATGACAGGATGTCTTGACTGTGCTGCAGTGTGCTTCTGTGTATGTGTGGGGGCCAGAGTAGCTCTAGGATAATGACACCCATGGTCCTGAAGTACAGACCTTCCTTTACATGTGGCAAGAAGATCCAATTCTGCAGCCATAGGATTCAAATCCCAAAGTCTATTAATCCAGACTATAAAAAAGAATCGGGGTGACGGCAGTATGGTTACAGTATAGCCATGCTCAAGGCAGATAGCATTTGGGAATCGTTCGGTGTGTGCCTGTCAGTCTTCGGCATAGGAATTCCATGGTTATTTGTCAGAATCATGCCACCATAATGAAATACCAGACACAGGCCACTTAAGAAGTTAGAAGGTATTTATTTTGCTCACATCATTGTTGGACCCTGTTGACTAGACATCTGAGGAGAATGACAGCATGTAATAATGGGAGAGTCTGTCAGAATGGTCACATCTCCAAGTGGAACACGGAGCATGGAGACTCTGCGGTCCTCTTTAAGGGTATAGTCCCAATGATAATAGGACCTTCTACTAATCCACACAATTACCCACAGTATCTCAAAATACTGACACCCAGTGTTCAAGCCTTTGAAAGTTTGGGGACAGTTATGAACTCATCATATATGAGGCTATCAGAGTATATGATGTCCCAATACTAAGTGACAAGTAGGGGTTCAAACTTAGACATATTTGTGACATTAGGTCCCAAGTTATTTTGACTTTCTATTTCAATTGAAACTTATGAATCTTCCAGCCTTACCTCTAATAGTAGGAGACCTCTTTTTTTTTTCTTAACTCCAATCTAAATTCCTTCTTCCATTCAGGATCTGTTCAAATCTGGGTGTCCTCTGAGACTATCATCCCCCCCCCCCAGATCTTCCTATGAATTCCTGAAGCAGTTACCATTGATATCACTAATTTTAGCACAGAATTGCACTCTTTGGATACTCACCAAATGAGAATTTTTTTTTCTGACTCCAATCAGATTACAAGCCCCTCCAGGGTCATACCTAATGATTCTTGGGCACTTCTGCTCAACATTTTGCGTGCCTGTGTGCCAAATACACCCGAGATGGATGGTTGAATGAACGCTGTTGGAGCAATCTGGCTGCAGTCTCGGGGACTCCATTAATCTCCATCATTGATTTGGCTGATCTTACTGTGTAGGCATATTCTCCATTCCTAACATCAAAAGATTAAATGAATAAAAGGGCAAACAAATGGTGAAATGAGAAGTGAATAAAAGGGCAAACACACGTTTGGATTGGGTTGCAAAATGGAATAGAGATGAGGCCGTGATAGGAAGGTGCAGGATGTAGCACCATGCACTCTTGTTCACTCACCCAAACTAGTTCTTTTTTTTTTTTAATTTCAAAGTGGGGAAGCCTCAAAAAAAAAAAAAAAGATATTTCAGGAAAGAATCAAACACAGGAAATATAGAAGGCCAAAAGCCTCAATTTCATTAAATAGAGAAGAATGGAGGCAGTTGTTTAGAATTTGAAGAAAAGGGCTGTGTGCTTTATTTTCTAATTGGAGGAATCTATGAATAAATTAGGCAATCACTTGACATAATTGATTTAGATCATGTGAATTCGCTTACACTGCAAGAGAGGGTAAATTAGATCAAATTGTCTGTGCCCCTCCTCGTCTTCTGTGCCTCTCTGGCATTCTTTTTCCTTTTGTATTCTTCTACATCTTCATTTCCTTTTTCAAAGCGTGTTTAAATCTCAGGAAAACATATGCATATATATGCATATATATATATACATATATATATACCTATACATACACACATATATAATTTCCAATTCTTAATTTTAATTTACAAAGAGTTTTCCTTTTGATTGTAGGATTAGATTTGATTATATTTCCATAATAATAAATCTGTGTTTCTTATTTATGAATCCTATTTTCATCTTCCATAAATCTGTTTATACAAGAATAACATAGTGTGCACGAACCTAGCGCCACAGGAATTATATTCAAAACATGCTCAAACTGCTTGCTTTTACCTGAAGCAACATGAAATTGAATTACATTAGAGGAGAGCAATTTGGGTGCATGTCAGCTGTTGCAAATATCATGCAAGCTGAATATTTAGAGATTTTGTTCACCTTGGGTCAGACAGTATTAGTTGCTTGACAAATATCTCCAAATAGTACCAAAAAAAGCAGATATTCCAAGTCAAAGAACACAACTGATTCAAATAAACTGGAAATAGTCTAAGTGGTTTAAATGCATGGTACTGGCTCACCCATTATAGCTTCAAATGTATGCAGATTTCTATTCACAAAGTAATTTTTTATTTAGATTTCATCAAAGAACTTAGTAATGCAAGTGTAATCTATTTATTGCAATCTCGTATGCTAAAACAACTGAGGAACATCAGAAGGGCCCTGTGTGCACATGACCCAATTTGTATAAAGTCCAATATAGCTATTTGGTGTTCAGGGATGTGTGAGTTAACTCTTAAATGGCTAAATTAGCTAGCTTTTTAGATATCTAAGCCTATATACCTTTAAGAAATAGGACTTACTTAAAGAGCTTATTAATGGCCAAACTGTAATTTAAAGATGCTATTATATTGAAAATGTAGTCAAAATGTTTTTAAAGACAAGAATTTCTCAGAAAAGATTAATCTAATTGTCTAACCCTTTCCTGAGAAAACGGACCCTGTGCTTCATCATTAATAGACTAGGAACTCCATATCCCTAAAGGTTTATAGCCTTATACTGTTGTTCATTGTGTCATTAAATATATTCTAGAAGGTTCATTTCAAAATAAAGTCAGTAATACAAGCTAAACATCCCTAATTTAAAAATCTGAATTCCTAAATGCTCTTAAAATGCAAGATTTTTTGAGTATCAACCTGATGCCACAGATAAAAAATAACATAGCTGCCCCTATGCACAGAATGTGTAAGTAGGCTAGTCAAAATTGCTTTCCATACTACGTTTAAGGTATATGTGGAACACGAATAGATTTTGTGCCTATACTTGGGTCTCATTCCCAAGAAATCCTGTCATGTTTTTGCAAATTATCTAAAAGTCAAAAGTATTTGAACTCTGGAGCACTCCTGGTTCACACATTGGGATATGAAAACTTAACCTATGTATAAGAGAAGTTTTTGTGCCTAATAAACCCTTGGCCCAGTGAGTAAAAGCATTTGCTGTGAGAGCCCTGTGACTTGAATTCTATCTCCAGAATCCTCTGAGCTCCACATGTGTGACGTATTGCATGTACCCATAAACAACACACACACACAGACACACACATATAAATAAATAAATATAGTTTAAGGAGAAGCACTTAGAAAATGATGTCTTTTAAGGTGGAGAAAAATCAACCATGGATAATGTATGCAAAACCAAGAGATGATCCTAATGGTTTAGTGTATCGCATTTCTGGTTTGTTTTTTTAATTTAAGGGAATCCTAAAATGTTAAATGACTTGAAAATGCAAAGATTCTCCCTTTCGAACTCTCTGTGGTATGTGTGTGTGTGTGTGTGTGTGTGTGTGTGTGTGTGTGTGTGTGTGTGGTGTGTGTGTGTGTGTGTGTGTGTGTGTGTGGTGTGTGTGTGTGTGATGTGGTGTGTGTGTGTGTGTGTGTGTGTGTGTGTGTGTGTGTGTGTGTTGTAATGTGACATGAGTGTGAAGCTGGGTACATGCCACAGCACATGTGTGGAGGTCAGAAGACATGTTTCTGCATTTTGTTCTTCCCTTCCACTTTCACCTGGATCCCAGGGGTCTAATTCAGGTCATCAGGCTTGCAAGAGCAAGGCTCTTCACCTACTGCACCGTATTGTCAGCCCCAACTTTTTTTGCTTGTTTGCTTTAGTTTGAAAAATTAGTATTTATTGACAAAAAGTCACAAGTGTCATTGAGCTTTAAAATTTAATATGCAGTCGGGTTTGCATCACAGATCTCTAGTGATAAATGCAAGGACTGTATTTTTCAGGGTTCTGCAGAGGCTGTGTGTTTTCCATCATCTTAAGAGCAGTGCCAACATAAGAACAGGAGAGCCATCATCACAGGGGAAATGGCAGAGCTCTGAATGTTCAGTACTGGCAGTCCACACATAGTACTGACACCAAGGTTCAGGGATGATGCTCTGCATCACAAGACTGACTGGCAGCTTCCCTGAAAATGGACACAATTCATTCTTTAATTCACTCCCTTCCAGTCAGTATTCAACTCTTTTTTTCCAAACCACATTTTATTTATTTATTTATTTATTTATTTATTTATTTATTTATTTATTTATTTATTTATTTATTTATTTATTTTGGTTTTTCAAGACAGGGTTTCTCTGTGTATCCCTGGCTGTCCTGGAACTCACTCTGTAGACCAGGCTGACCTTGAAATCACAGAGATCCACCTGCCTCTGCCTGCCAAGTGCTGGGATTAAAAGTATGTGCCACCACCGCCTGGCGGCTTTCTTAAATTGTAATGAAACAATATTCCAGTGCCATTCCCTATTATCCAAAGGTTCTTCGTTGTTGATAAAAGTAGATAAATAATTGTAAGATGCATGGCAAAGGAGTAGCATTCTTAATATGTAAAGAAATATATGAAGGCATATTATAAATTACTGGGAAATAATTATTGGAAACAAAATTATAAAAACATTTGACAATTCAAAAGGAAGAAAAATTTT
The DNA here is from genome assembly GCF_049852395.1 of Peromyscus maniculatus bairdii. Lineage (NCBI taxonomy): Eukaryota > Metazoa > Chordata > Mammalia > Rodentia > Cricetidae > Peromyscus > Peromyscus maniculatus. The sequence goes on along the minus strand of NC_134864.1, from coordinate 52,002,152 downwards.
ATCAGTGAATAAATATGAACTATATTCAAATTCACAAGTAATTGATAAAATGGATATATTATTTTGATAAAGTTCACAAAGTGGTAAACTTTTTTATGACCATGCTTCTTGGTCACTTTAGATTACTATTCTGTAAGCCAAATTATGATTTATACACCTTAGTATTTTTTTAAAATCTCTACTTAGTGATTCTATTTTTAGAAATCAACCTACAAATATTAAATATAAATACATACATAACAAATAGCACACAACCTACAAATCCATACATAAAACTCACAGACAAGTCCAAGATCTTCATAATGTATGAGCATTTTTCACTATATTGAACTTAATTTATAGTGACTAAAGGAGTTAGTGAAATTAGAGGATTTTAAATCAGTATACTATGATATAACCCATAAAAGCCTTTGACTACTTAACAAAGTATACACAGTTAAATGATAATATACTAATTAACAATGTAGTATAAACAATGATATTGATGCAGAGTATACCTCTGTATCTATGTGTATGTCTGAGGGGGGGAAATAGAGAAAAAAGGAAAAAAGAGATTGTGCAAAATGTTAAGATTGTTTGTTTTGTGAAACTTACATGGGTAATATTTACATATTCCTTTATATTTCTAGATTTTACCACAAATGTGTTTGAAATCTGTAGCATAAAGGAATCAGGATATCAAACTACAGGAGGAAAGGTTCACTGGCTGTATTGGTTGAATTCATTTTTCAGAGAACTGTCACCTATAAGTGGGAGATAAAACTACTTATAGGGCACAATAATGTTTGCTAAGAGATTTCAACTTCATTCAAGTTACTCTTTATCCATGCAGTTGGTATTAGCCTAAGAGCACATTCTACCACAGAGCTCTCAGACATCATCATAAATGTAATCAACATATATATATATATATATAATATAAATTTATATAATATATATATATATAATGAAATCTACATAAGACCAACTTAATGGGCCAAGAACACTGTCAGAAACCTAGGCCTCTTCCCAGCTCTGTCATTCTTCAGTTCCTGCCTTTTTCCTCATATTTGTTATTTGGTAGTGTCCAGATGGCTTCTATTGCTTCAGCAATTATATCCATGTCCAGGGCAAGAATAAATAAATAAATAAGTAAATAAATAAAGCATAGAGTAGCAGACGGCAAACAGTGCACCAGCATGCTACATTTAATCCAGTGTTGTCTGAGAATGGGTGCCCAGAAAACAAGCAAGTTCCTGTCTGTATTTGTCAGGACTGACATATGTTACATTCCCCCCTGTAAGGTCAATGGCATCGTTGGTGATGTTGGGTCAGTCACCTTACAGTGTCTGCCAGAGTTGCCAGTGTGTTTCTGAGCATCTGGCCACTGTAGGTCTCACAAACTCCACAGAACTCCTGAGTCCCTTCAGGCCTTAGTCCCTAGAGACAGTGAATCCAGCCCCTATCTGAGAAGAACTGTGTGGTCAGGAGAAAAGTGGTTGGTAGGGAGCAACCTTCATCACAAAGTTCAGGTTAACCCAAAGTCGTTAGGTTACAGCAGAGGATAAGTTCTCGGGGATGCTTGGGCGAGAGATGCTGCCCTTTTCAAATTGGAGAATGCGGTGGAGGAGCACATGGAGAAGGAAGACCTTCCAATACTCAGGCAGCAGGGGTGGCTGTGTCTTTCCGTGGTTCTGACTCTCAGTTTCCTATTTGGAATGTCCTTAATTGTTGAAATAATTCTTATGGTTAAAGTACCAAGGATTTGGGGGGGCGGGGGCGGGTATTTGTTTTTGTTTGTTTGTCACCATGGACATAAAGGCATAGAGCCTGTAAGCTGCACACACACACACACACACACACACACACACACACACACACACACCAACCCAGAAAAAAACAAAGATGAGATGCCTACAGAGTTATTGACGCTAAGGTATAAAAACAAAACACCAAATTGGAAATTCTTGCCTAAGTTCGGATTTAAAAAAAAAAAAAATTGTTAGGGGAAAAAAATCAATCAACTTGTGAAATTTCGAATATAAATAAGTTTATATAAATTTATATATATTATATATGGTATTTCAGATTTTGACAGCAACATATTTTTTGGTGTAGAAGTTAAAGAAGAGGGAAGGAGAAGGCCATATAGAATATAGTCACAGGCAGCTGCTTTCTCTTTCCCTTCCTTGGTCAGCGTCTCCAGTTCTCGAAAGAAACCCCTGATCTAAGGGGAACGATGGAAAATTTACTGCCTATGAGATTACTTTGGACTCTGGGTCTTCCAATTGTCTGGTTTCCCATTTTATGTTTTCTATTAGCTCAACCTTATTCAGGGTGTTTCATATACCTCAGTGCCTCCCCCAAAGATAGATAGTGGATGTTTAATATGTATCTGCAACCGCCTATTCTGCAAAAGGAGCCTGATTTAAGTGAGTTCATCTAATAGATAGGCATAAAATACCAATGAGTTCACTAGAGTGTGTGCAGAATTTTGTGCATCCTATTTAAGTGAGTGGTTGTGCTCTGTGAAATGGAGAAACAGCACATAAGCCCCCAAAGTTAATAACCTCTAATAAACAATGAGTCTAGATGACAACTTTTCAAAATCTATTACACACTAGTAGCCCTGGTTCTGCACAGTTTGCATATTAAACAGATGATAGTAGATTCTGGGCAGAAATATAGACAGCATTATATATTTCAATGCATGCCAGAAAAGAAATCTTTTGATAGCATTTACTGTAGCCAAGAACAGAAGCAGTTATACAATTCCCAGCCAGAAGTCAGGTGCCAAACTTAATTCATGCAAAAAAAATGTGGAGGAGGGAGGGGATTGGCATCATATAAGGTTTGTAAGCTCTCAGGGAAAAATCCATGGAAATCCTGGGTTATGAGGTCTATGGGTTGTAGTGCCCCGGTGGGCTGGCTGGTTCACTTTATTCTAAACAGCTTAATGTGTAATCAGACTAAGTCCCAGGCAGACATCTCACATGCACACACAAACGTGCCAGGAAGAAAACAGACATGGTTTTCAGTCAGGTAAGCTGGGCACATGATTTGGATACGGCAAGTTCACTTGTCAGAATCCTAGGAGAAACACAGCATGGTGTGGCACTAATACTGGATGATGGCTCTGGGATTCAGAGAGATCTGAACACAGCAAACTGGTGAGCCCCCACTACCGCAGATTAGCTGTAATAGGAATACATGTGAATTCCTGTATTTAGATTGATAAAAGGAAGCAACTGTCTCCTGTCTCATTCCTGTCAAATTTCTTCTCTGTGCTGCAGCCTAGGTGGTCTTTTAAAAACAGAAATCAGATAATGTCCCATCTTTGCTTTAAAAAAATCCATTCTCCTGAGAATAAAGATGGAACTCATCCATCAGCATGTTTTGAAGTCTTCCATGACTGGTCTCTTCTTTTCTATCTACCTGCTCTCCCATGAATTCCCTTGTCTTGCTGAATGTTCCAGCAATAAACAACAGCTCCATGTCTTCGTGTGGAACCTGACTGGGGCCTTTCATATTTCCTCTACCTAAAAGACAAAACACCCTCACACTTTGCTAGACAGCTTCAGAAGAGTCAAATCTACAGGCTTAATCTTATTTCATTTTTACCTACGTTCAGTTGGATCATACATTTCATATGGCAAATATCTATTGAGTACCTACTGGGCATCAAGCACTGCTCAATGCTCTATGTATAAAACAGAAGTATATAAAGCCCCCCCCCCTTTTTTTTTTCATGGAACTGGTGATCTAGTGGGAAGGCTGTCTAGTAGTGAAGAATTTGAGGACACATGAAACAAGAATGCTAGTCATGGAGAATGGGTGCTGAAAGGCTCCAGTTTGTGCAGAGTGGCCACAGAGGGCCTATCTAATGAGGTAATATGTATGCAGATGCCATTGAAGGGGATTGTGACCTGAGTGGCTTGCCGAGAAAATAACACTGTAGTGGGAGGAAAGAGTATGTTCCAAAGCTCTGGAGAGGGGTGTGCAGTCAACTGGGCTGGGTATGGGGCTGCAGTGAGACCATAATGGTCACGTACACTAGTGCACTGATAAGCACAGCAAACCTGGAGAGGAGCCAATGGCCAGCCTAGGCAGGGCTAAGAAGCTGTGATAAACCTTTGGATTCTCTTCTACATCTAGAAGGCTTTGAGCCAGGGATAATCATAAAACCATTATTTTCCATTTAGTTTCAAAAAGGTGAAGGGAGTTGCTGTGTTGACTATAGACTATAGGGAGAAAGTAGAATCCCAAAGATGAGTTGGGAGTTACTATATCTGTGAAGAATAGAGCTGACTACATAGGTTGGCTAACACTTATCACATAATTTGTGATTACTTGCCTGTTAGGAACAGTACCAGAGCAGGGCTCGGGCTGCCTTGATGATTTCCACAGTTCTAATATGTAGCATGTGACTGCATGCCGCTGGCTCTCCATAGATACATTTCAGACGAAGACTCAGCCTAATAGCAGTTAATATAAAAAGGACCTCAGGGTTTGAACTAAGTGCACAGTTGATGAGCTAGACATGGCCCTGTTTGGCTGCCAAGAGAGTTAATGCTGTCTTAGGTTGCATTTAAAAGCTTGGGGGTAGGGATGAGCAGAAGGGAATCATGAGTCTCAGGCAATAGGCTCTGCGTTTGCTGCATCCAAACAGTAGCCCTGATCCTATACCAGTACCTGATTCTGTATTCTTTCAAGCCCTGGTGCTGTGGGATGGTCTTTCTGTACTCCAGGCAGGAAACCTAGGAGAGAGACAAGGAGAAGAAGGCAGAGTCAAAGGAGACACTGAACACTGCTGGGGGAACAAGATGTAATGGAACACAGGTAACACCATGAAGCCAAGTGGCAACACATAGATTAATAGAAATGGGTTAATTTACGGTGAAAGAGCTAGCTAGCAAGAGGCCCGAGCCATAGATCAAACAGTTTGTAATTAACATAAGCCTCTGTGTGTTTACTTGGGACCAGGCGGGACAGAAACTTCTGTCTACACCATGGTATCTTTCAGTCACAAGATAGTATACTGCATTCATCTGTGACTCCCCAGGTTGCTGCATCCACATACCCACACAAATACTCTATGATTTCACTGAGATTTTTCTATTTTGCAATGAACAGTAGCCCATGCATTTCCTGGTAAGAACAACTTATGCCACACCCACTTGTTTCTGAGAGTATCAGTGGTCATTGTTGTTGTTCTTCTTCTGGATGAGACTAACCCATTATTTATTTCCTTTTTTGACCATCAAATTTAGTATCATTCAGAGCTGGGGATGTAGCCCAGTTGGTAGAGTGTTTGCCTAGCATGCACGAAGTCCTGAGTTTGATCTCGGGTGTTATATGAACTGTGATGATAGTGCATACTTGAATCCCAGCACACTGTTATTTTTAGGTTGAATTATGTGCTCAGCCACATTGTTTATTATGAAAGTCTACTTTAGTAGATAGTGAATACTAGAAACATGTAGTGTTTGCAAAGCCAATAGCAAAATCTTACCTCTATGTCTCACATAGTATCAAGAATTTATGCTTTGAAGTCAGGAATCATTATGTTCTCAGCTCTTTGCTTATAAAATTTACAACATAACTCTTCTGAGCCTCCATTCTCTCCTCTATAAAGATGATAATGCTCACTCAGAACTTTTCTAATAATTAAATAACATTGTGTGTATTGAAATGCTTACAATTCCTATAAGTTGGTGAGAATATTCATCATCTGCCTCAGTATTTTTGTTAAGGATGAACTAGATGTGTGGAAATGTAGATTTTTTTCAATAATAGAATGAGAGATTTTTTTCCATTGCTTAATAGTGAATGGTAAGCAGGATATGGTGTGGCTTGTGCCTTTATTTTCCATGCTGTAGTGAGTATCATCTCCTGCTGATAATTGAAATAGTTCTCAAGAATCTGGGATTCATAGAGTTTCTGTATTTTGAATAGAATTAAGAGCCCAATGTAGCTGGGAATTTCTCCAGTCCTGCCTTGCCCAGCAGTTCAGATGAATCTCACCCACCTGCAGTCCCACAGCCACTCATAAAATAATTACACCGAGGCTTATACTAATTACAAACTCTATGGCCAATGGCTTCAGCTTCTTGCTAGCCAGCTCTTTCAACTTAAATTAACCCATTCCTATTCATCTCTATGTTGCTACATGGCTGTGGTGTTACCAGTCTGCTGGCATCTTGTTGCTCCTTTGGTGGCATCTGGCATCAGTCTCCCGACTCTGCCCTTCTTCTCCTCGTCTTCAGTTTGCATGTCCCACCTAACCTTATATCCTGCTGTAGGCCAACACAGCTTTATTTATAAACCAATGTGAGCCACACATATTCACAGCATACAGAAAGACATCCCACAGCACTTCCCCTTTTCTGTCTAAACAAAAAGGAAGATTTTAATTTTAACATAGTAAAATTATGTACAGCAAAATAGTTATCAAGCAAGAATTACAGTTATGATATCTAGTCTATTTGTATAGTCAGCAAAATTAAAGAAAATATTCTATCATCTATCCCATTTTTGTGAGTCTAAAGTTTCATATCTAATTTATCTTTTATCATGACTAGGGAAAATTATAACTATATAGTCTTCAATTTCTTCAAAGACACCAGAAGGATATTACCTAAGTAAACAGGAAGTACATTGTAAGCAACTTCCAAAATTTTAGAAATAGCAGAGACATTTGACTACCTGGACAGTCACTCAAAGTTCTTTTGTAATGTTGGGGCATCCATCTTCAGCCTATAGGCCTAGAGCCTCTATGAAGCAGGAAATTGGAAGGCCTGTTCTATGCAACAGCAACGGAATTCATCAGTCACTTTCCTCTGTATCCTGTAGAATGTCTGGAAGTTTTTTCTGCATATCAGGAATCTGAAGGACCATCTCACCTTGTTCTGGCAAAGTTCAGGGGTCATTTTTCTGTCAGTCCTGCATGTCCAGTTTATATAACAAAATGTCAAGCCGTCTAGGCAAGAGCAGTTTCTTGCCCCAATAGATAGCCTTTTCCATATTGTGAGTAAACTCTATAACAAGTTTCTTTGATGCCCACCATCCTCTTTGAAGGAATTAGTGTTACCAAGAGCAGACATGTCTCATTGTCCAGAAAAGTATAAGTTCTTAAAACATTTTTTAACGTGTGGCATTTATGCCATATTCTGTAGGTCTTTGAAGTATTTGAAGATTATCTATCTAATTGAAATATATCTTTGTATACCTAAAAGCTTAACTAACATGACTATAAGTTTGATTATCATAGATGACTGTTAATCTATATTATTTCTTTTTTTTTTTTTTTTTTTTTGAGACAGGGTTTCTCTGTGTAGCTTTGCACCTTTCCTGGAACTCACTTGGTAGCCCAGGCTGGCCTTGAATTCACAGAAATCTGCCTGGCTCTGCCTCCCAAGTGCTGGGATTAAAGGCGTGCGCCACCACCGCCCGGCCAATCTATATTTCTTAATGATATATTACAATCTTAAATGAGTTGCATAAACATTATACCTTAAACAAGAGTAGAAATATACATACAGTATAACAAAATTGTCCTTAAATTTGTATCAATAAACCAAAATCCATACCAATGTAAAGTATTTTGAAATTGATGGTTATTTTTTGGATCAAAGTAGATTCAATAATTTATCATTTTTTTATCATTTCTATATCATATCCCCCTTTTTTCTTTAGAAAGAGATTGCATTTATAATCTAACCCCCTTAAAGAAAAACAAATGTCTATGGACAATATTTTGGGAAGTTGGGTGTAGCTTTTCATACTACTTCCTGCTGATTGGGAATGCTGGAAATCTTATGGGGATCATGACAAAATTTAGAATTATGGTTAAATCTTGGCTGTAGTAATCTGTGAGGCTGCATCTTGAAGCTGTTCTGGATGTTGGATCATCTGGAGATTTCTCAGGAGGTTTTCCTTGAGGGAACCATATTAACCTGGAAGGAATCCACAGCTTCTCATCTTCTGTGGAAACAAAAGTAGAACCTCTTTTCCAAAGCAACATATCTTCTGACTTAAACCTTGGAATCAAGATATTTCTAAAATATATAGGTTGGTTTAATCTAGCATCTTTTACAATCAAAGGTCTCATAGCAGTTAAAAATCCCAAAGACAACAAACACAATAATATACAATATCCAGACTCTCTGTGTATCCATCTTTATGTGGCTTATTTTACTCCCTTTTTAAGGATTTTACTTTATTGTTTTAAAACTATATATCTCCTTTTTATGACTGTCTCTACCTTCTTTTTTCTCTCTCAAGCCTATGCATATTGTTAAACAGACGATGACCCATTTTGAGGATTTTCCCCCTGTCTGAATCTGTTCTATTGTGTATTTATAATCCATTTCTGACCAGAAGAGTTTTTAAAGCTGCATGGCTAGAACCAAAGCAGCTCCCCTGGCTGCTGGCTCCGCCCCATTCAGTTTTTCAACATGGAGCAGGTACCAAGGAGTCACACTTACCTCTTCAATTCTGGGAAGCAGTATTAAGTAGCATGCCTGTGTTTTTACACCTGCAGGCAGTGGCTGGGAGAATCCTCTGTGTACCACAGCCTGTGGGAGTGACTGTGAGAGCCCGCCATACCACTGAGCTCATGGCAGCTGGCAGCCAGCTCCATCTTGCAGCTGTCAGGAGACCTGTTTCTGCGCAGTTGATAGCATGAGATTGTGAGACTAGGTAGCCAAGTGTGGCTCCATTTCTGTGTGTTTAGAGTCTTTTTTAAGCTTTTTCAGGTCTTTGTGGATCAATGCCCAATGGTGGGCATCAATGTAGACTGAAGTTTCTTGATTCCGCTTTGTTTTGCTTGGGCAGCAGCCATTTTTGTAAAATAATCACTTTTTTAAAATAAAATAATCACTTAGAGGCTTAATATTAATTACAATGTAGACAGACAAATCTTTCCTACCTGCCTATTCCCAAATAACCAGTCAGCATCTTAATATTAATTACAAACTCTTTGGCCTGTGGCTCAGGCTTATTACTAGCTAGCTCTTACATCTTAAATTAACCCATTTCTATTCATCTGTATTTTACCACATGACTGTGGCATCTTGTTCCTTGGGTGGCTGGATGGCATCTCTCCAACTCCTGATGCCAGGAATGAACAGAGAAGGAAGATTCCTATAAGGAATCTCACACAAATGGTCTGTTCCTTGACTTAAATTGGTCTTTAAAAAAATAAAGCAGAGTCTCCATAGCACCAAAATTAAAGACATATCTAAATTGTAACTGCTTATCACATAAGATGAGAAAATGCTCTTTTCCTCTGTTGAGGTTCCCAAACATCATTGCATATAAACTTGAAAGTGGTCCATATGTTTGGAAGCAATTCTAATGTGTTCCTAGTTAGGAGAGACTAGAATGTAAAAATACTCAAGGAGGAGTAGATCCCAGGGAGGAATTGGCCTGGGAAGAGGAAACATGGATTTTGAGGCACTTCCAAGACAGCATAAAAGGTAACTGGGAAGAAATGAGGAATGCCATATTAGATTTAGTAAGTTTAGAAACACAGTATAATGAGTAAGGTGAAATCTTGAATGTGACTACTATTCTCCAGGCAGCAGAATATTAGTGAAGGTTTGAGGTACAAAGAAAAGTGACAGAAAATGGTATTTTTATCAGTGAATTAACCAGTAATGTATGTGGTAGAGTTGGGAAGTGGAAGTAAGTCAAAAGTAAGTTGAACTGTAAAAGTTCAACCATAATTTGTTGAAAGTCTTGAGTCAAGATGCAAGGATTCTTGGAAAACTAGACAGCTGGCTAGTCTGTAACTGTTGGTTATAAAGACAGCATGTGATCGGTCAGAGTCTAGACTCAGGGTCCTTTCAGTTCACCAGCTCAGATGCATCTTCTCTGTGCTCCAGTATTTAGAATAGCCAAGTGAAATCCACCTGCTCCCATCATTGCTCTCATAGTACCCCTGTGTATGAAAGAAGTGGATGATGATGATGAGAATTCTTAGTTATGGATATGTCCTCAGCTCAGTTCTGCCTTTGTTTGGCTTTAGATGCTAATTACTAACATGGCTTTGATGGCACTGGATCTGGAGTTTAGGATGGTTTTTATCCATGAGGACAATAATGTTTTAATATATTAAGTATATTAAACTACTTTAAAGCTTATTTTATTGAAACCAACAAATGTCATACTATAGACCATTATCCTGTTCTCACCATGACTTTAAGTAGCTGAGTTGAGGAGATGGAGCTAGAAACTAGGAGAAGGAGGATGGTTAGAATATGTAGAATAGAGTACGGCATGGTAAGAGGAGAGAAAAGTCCAGATATATTTACACATTCTCCCCAGTATTTTACAGGGTAATACTCAGAGAATGCATGCAAAGAAACTATCAAATTAGCTCAAAATGATCCCTGAATCTGTGTTTAAACTCATACAGACTTGGAAATGGTGTCTGTCCTCAAAGCCCATGTAGTCCCCAGACGTGTGCATGAGGATGCTATTCAAGATGGCAGGGCATCATTTGCCTGGACTAAATGTTGCTGTGGTGCTGCCGAAAAGATCTTAAAAGCAATGTCCAGAAGGCTTGATTCTCTCCAATTAATATAACTATGCCCTATAGGTATTTTTCAAATTATAAAAATAACAAGCACCAAACGATATAAAATTTATAATTTGTGGCATCCACAAAAGATCAATACACATCCAAAGAAGTATAGAAACATGGACATAATAGGGAGAAAAATCAACAATTAAATCATAGTTGACATAGATAGTAGAATCAGAAGACAAGGGCTTTAAAATTATGGGAATTTTTTTTTTTTACACATTAAGAACTCTAAGTTAAAATTCAACCTACAGAATAGATAAGGAAAATATATCTATGTAGATATTAATATAGTACATATGAAAAGCCAAATATAATTGGCTTCCATAAATCAGTTTCTCTTCTTCTATGCAAAACCCATTGGCTGGATCTGACTTCAGATTCAGCATGGCAGGAAGCAAGATGGGTAAATAGGAGGAAACATCAAAAGCCTGAAACAGGATGCAAGCAGACGCCCAAAATACCAGGGACCACAGGACAGTGGCAGGTGACTTAATGAGCTCATCACTGAGTTTGCCAGATGAGAGACAGGACTACATTAAAAAACAAAACAAAAAAACCTAATGAACCCATTTTACAAGTAGAACTAAATCGAGAAGCTACAGATCTCAATGAGCAAGCACAAGTCATGCCTAAACAAATAAATAAGGGAATAATACCAAGGCACATTATAATCCAACTGCATGCATCACAGATGAAGAGGAAATCAACATACTATATGCAGAGAAAGTATGACAGGAAAATACTGGCAGATTTCACAGGGAAATTAGAAATGAGAAAGTACAAGCTGTAGGCTAGGATCACTAAACCTCCAGAAGAAAGTCTTTGTTTTGTTGTTGTTTTGGTGGGGTTTTTGTTTTGGTTTTTGGTTTTTGGTTTTTCAAGACAAAGTTTTTCTTTGTAGCCTTGGCTGTTCTGAAACTCACTCTGTAGACTGGGCTGGCCTCAAACTCACAGTTCCACCCGCCTCTGCTTCCTGAGTGCTGGGATTAAAGGAATGTGCCACCACCACCACCGCCCGACCAAGCTAGAATTCTTTACCCACAATAAATATCATTCAAACATAAGACAAAACAATCAATTTTCTAGACATACAAAATCTAAAAATATAATCACCATCGCGAAGTTCATTATATGAAATATTGAAGTTGAGCCGTCTAGGTGTAAATAAATGATACCAGATAGAATGAAGACATCTTATAAGATCAATAAAATGATAATCCATTGACGTAATTTGTGAGTATAAAATAAAGACATGAATATTTTGAGGATTGAGGAGCATTCACTATATTTTATAGATATTGAAAGGATATTAAACCAATATTATGACCAATACTTTTGGCAACTTAAAGGTAATAGATAAATTTCTTGAAAGATTCAAACTATCAAGTGTGTACCAGTAGAAATCAAGAGTCAGAGTAGCTTTGTAGTTCTTAAAGAAATATAATTCTCTAGTGAAGTCAAGTGCTTTATAGGGAGATAAAAATTCTAAGGAAACTTCTAGATAAGTAAAGAAGGAGTATACTTCCTCATCTCAATTCCTGAAGCTAGTTTTACTCTGATACAAATATACGATAAAGACCTTGTTTTAAAAAATGCATTAGATTGATATCCTTCATGAATTGACACAGAATCCTTTTTTACAATTTTGAAAAGTTGTAGCCAACAATATGTTTAAAAAATAGCATGTCATCACTAAGGGAACTACCCAAGGAATGCGGTGTTAGTCTTTCAATCTAAGTCACCTACAAACAGGCTAAAAAAGAACAAATCATTTATATAATCATATCCATGACCTCAGAAAAAAATATTTGACATTATCCAGTGTCATTTAATGAAAGATATAAATTCAAAACTATTGGAGATGAATTTGCAGTATAACTATATAGAAGCAAGAGAATCCTGAAATACAAAATTCACTATTGTGTTCACCTCTGAGCAGGGTGGGAAGGTTGGAGACCTGAGAACAACGGTCAGGCTTCAAAAGGAAAAACACATGTCTTCCTTTTTTAAAAAACATAGAATATATAAAATAATACTAACCAAAAAGAGACCACGCATTTGAAAGAGAGCAAGGAAGGGCTTTGCAAGAACTTGGAAAGAGGAAAGAGAAAGAAGAAATATAATCATAATCTCAAAAATAAAAAAGTCTAAAAAAAATGACAGCCACCATAAAATAATAATTAACATATATCAAAAAATAAAAATATAGTTGATAAACTTTTTATTGTATCATGTTCCTACACATGTGCTATAATTTTTTAGCTCTTTCATATTTAATAAAAGCCAATTTTAAGCCTAGTGTTTTTGCTGTGTATTTTGGGATATCCCATAACAGAGAAGCATTATTTATTCTTCACAGCTTGAGAAAATTCTGACATTTGCATACTGAAAGGAAGGTTTATTGCACCAAGTATTCAGGGCTTTAAAAATATAGTGTGTTGGAAATATAATGTGATATTTTCTATAAGCAGAGAGAACTGCTATTTCAAGTGTCATATCATGTAACAAACAAGTGTGATTAGTACCAATAAGCCAACTCTAGGAGCCAGCACCCCAGGGATCAGCCACATCAGACTCAGCTCAAGAGAAAGAAAAGGTGTGACCAGCCTACCAATCATTCACTTTCTGTAATTCTGCCATTCACTACAAGAAATACAAGAATTTGTGTTTATTCTAAACAGTCTATTCTGTTTTGGCCTAGTGCGATCCATACCAGAATTAGATTCCAATCATCTTCTCTTGCCCTTCCTTGCCAGAAGTCTGTCTGCGGATTGTGCCACAAGAATTTCACAGAATGTATCCACATTGATGCTCTGTGTGTGTGTGAGAGAGAGAAAGAGGCGGGGGAAGAGTATAAAGAGAGACAGAGGCAGAGGCAGAGACAGAGACAGAGTGACAGAGCGTACCACAATGAACAACAGCTGCTTCATTCATTAATTTACAACCCTTTGATGAATGGGCACATCCAAAATGCTGCCCTTTATTATTACAAGTATTTCCCTCATGAAGTAAATATTCATGAGTACCTACAAGATGCCAGGTCTGATTTTCAGTTAAATGGAAGGACAGGGCGTCCGTCCTGTTAAAGGTATCCATTGTTTGGTGTGGATTAGATGCACAACTAAAGCCTAGGATATTTGTCAATTATTTGTGTCCCTAAAATCAGCTTGGAGAAGTAGACATAGTGTTTAAATGTGGTTGTGAATCATATTCCCCAGGGGAGGGAGGGATGGATTTTATTATAATGTGGATCAAATAGCAGGTAATATTTGTCCATCATATTGATGCAGAAAGTTGCAAGGCCTGTTGGAAATACCCCTGTGAGTTGCTGGAGTGTGGGGGCAGAAGTGGTGATGAGATCTGAACCCACTGTGGTAACTAGAAGTTCTGTGACAGTGAGTTTGTGTTCTTTAACCTGTCTCATCCTCTGAGGAATTCGTTACATTTTTTTTTTTTTTTTTTGATTTTTCGAGACAGGGTTTCTCTGTGTAGCTTTGTACCTTTTCCTGGAACTCACTTGGTAGTCCAGGCTGGCCTCCAACTCACAGAGATCCGCCTGCCTCTGCCTCCCGAGTGCTGGGATTAAAGGCGTGGGCCACCACCGCCCAGCTGCGCCACCACTGCCCAGGTGCGCCACCACTGCCCGGCGGAATTAGTTACATTTTACAGATCAGTTTATTATTAAAAAAAAACAAACAAACAGTAATTAGTTCACAGGCACACCTGTATCAGTATCCAAACCCAAGTCTGCGTCAGCCCCAAGCTGGCCCTCCTCTCCCCCTCTATGCTGGCCCTGGGTAAAGGTGTCCTGAGTGCTGGGTCATGTGTGCCCCTCCCCAGGCCCCTTCCCCTCACATGAAGCCTTCACTGTTTTTATAGCCCTGTGTCTGTCCGGCTTTTCATGGTTCCTGTGGCGGCACTCCTTTTCTCCTTCTCAAACACAGTTTGTTGTGTTGCAAATTTAGATTTTGGTGTTAGGACACAAGTGTGGTCTTGTGAATATTTTGAGCAAATTGGTGTGTATTGAATGAATTCAAAACGAATGAAGTTAAAAGTGATTTTTCCCAATACCCTTTAATGAGTTAAAAACAATAACAGGAAAATATGAAAATTAAGTTTTCCAGTGTGTGGTCTAAGATTTCTAAAGTTTATGGAGGAAGAATTTTTGAAGATCTCAGCGAAAAGTCAAGGACATATGGACAGTCTGATGTGGACGAGGGACACAAGCCTTTGTTTTTGTCCCGTGTCACCGTGGCTTGACAATACAGCGTGATATCGGAAGAAAACCTTGGCTACCAAGCTCTGATTAACTTATTGTCTGAGCAGGAACACATGTGAATTGGAACTCTGTGTGGGAGGCTTGCCAAGAGATGGTGTGATTAAACATGGGCAGTATCTACTGCTGGGTCTGCAGTTTCCTCTTTAGCAAAAGCCTCGTTTTAGTGTGTCTCTGTGTGTGTTTGTATATATATAGATTGTGTATGTATATGTATGTATGTGTATTGTGTATATGTATGTATGTATTTGTATGTATGTGCATTGTGTGTATTATATGTGTGTGAGTGTTTATATGTATGTGTGCTGTGTGTGCATGTATATATGTGTGTATGTGTATTGTGTATATGTATTTGTGTGTGTGCTTGTATGTATGTGTATTTATATATATACATATGTGCATGTGTGTGTTTGTATGTATGTGCATTGTGTATTTGTATATGTGCATGTGTATGTGTATGTATTTATATGTATGTGTATTGTGTTTTGTATGTGCATTGTGTGTTTGTATGTATGTGTATTATGTTTACAAATGTGCATTATGTTTACAAATGTGCATGTGTATGTGTATATATTTGTATGTATGTATATTGTTTGTTTTATATATGTGCATGTGTATGTGGTTGTATGTGTATTGTGTGTTTATATATGTGCATGTGTCTGTGTATGTTTATGTATGTTTACTGTGTGCTTGCATATGTATATGTATGTGTGTGTATGCATGTGTATTGTGTGTATGTATAATGTGTGTGTTTCAGAAAATGTAGTAACTTTTCAACACATTAAAAATCCAAAGTGCTGAAAACTTAGAAAAGTCTGTACAGAGAAGCGATATGCCAAATGGTCACTGACATGAGAAAACACTATAAATTAAGGCAGTAATAGTTCATGGTTTCTGAGAAGGGAACTTAATTTACAACTAGAATCAGGTTTACATTCCTTAGAAGTTCTGGAAATCCATCACTGGCACAGAAATTGATCTGTTAAAGGAGAGGAAAATTGATTCCTAATATTGGCAATTACATCAATTTTAAGTTCTGAAGGGACAACCCTTGGAAACAAATTTATTAACCACTAAGGAATTACTTGCTACTCTAGAAAATGATCTAAAGAGTAGTATTTATAGCCTCATTTGAAGAGAGATCTTCACTATGGCAGACACCAACTTCAGGATTGTTGTCTCAATTATGTTTAAGATATTAAGATAAAAAAGTGAAATCAGGCTATCTATATAAAAAGCAAGCTTCGCATCATATTTTTGAGTGCCTCTTTTGCCTCAAAGTATCTGCATATGAAGGAGTGGGAATTTGAACACATTTGCATATTTCCATTCATGACATAGTGTTGGCATTCTCAAAAAGAATAAGTGTAGCTGATGGCAATTTTTATCTGAAGAGATTTGTGCGTGTTAGCAATATACCATATCCTGTCAGCGTAAGAAGAGCATATGGGCCCATTAACTCACCAAATCTGCCACTGTTCTGCAAATTTTTATTAAGCAAGTGAAGTCCCTAATAGTCACTTATGTTATAGAATGCGTGTCAAATTCTATCAATAAGCAAGGGGATTGTTTTCCCCTAGTGAGAAGGCATTTGAAGTGTGTCGGAAGGCTTGACAAAGGAATAAAACACTTTAAGCAAGCACCGTATTAATAAAAATGCATCCTGCTGGGACCCAACATGCAAGTGTATTACGTGTACTTTAATGTCTGCTGCTAAAAAGTTTGCAGAGTGCCATCTTGATCATAGACATTTTCCCTTCCGTATTTTCTTTCTCTGAATTCTAACAATGAACCTGGTTGAAATTAAGTGAAAAGAAAATTAGAGTCTGTTATTGCTTTTTAAAAAAAAAAGTGTTCTCGGCAGCTGGACAGTTCTCCTTAGCTTCAAAGACTTACGAATTAGAAACATGGGCAATCATCACTGCTCAGTTCCCCATGCGAGTCCTCCTGGGGAGTCAGAGGACACACCAGGAAATTAACAAACATCCAGACCAAACAGTGTCCTCTTTATTAAGCACCTGTGGCAATGAAGCCAAATAGTGTTCATCAATTGTGTGTTGAATGTCAGGAAACAGGAGGCTAGTACAGAAATCCCATTAGCTAACTACAGCCAGAGAAACTTGGAAAGGGACAACGTCATGGTTATCTCTGAGCCTTTAGTAATGCCTGTAGTGAAAACAGTGGCTATAATAGGAATGCCTCCAAACGCCATCTTCAGAAGAACTCAACATTTCATTCATATCTCTTCAATTGCTAGAATACTCCTTGACTATACCCAAGAGCAAATTGTCGCCGTCCTTATGTAAAAATGAAGGAGAATGTGATGAACTCCAGAAACTTTATAAAGGGAGGAAAGTCAAGCCATCTTCCATCAGAACAAGAATGGAAAACCTCCAGGCCCTTCCCCCACCAACGCTCTTCCTTGGTGCTTTGGGTTCCTTGCTGTCTCGGAACAGGAGGCCTTCCTCAGGAGAAACACACACACAGTTTTCAGTTTCTTATACAAGCCTTCCATTCGACAGTACAGAGCTGCCATGAGCCATGTTCCGACCATTCCAGTCACTGCACTATCTCAATATAATGCAATGAAACAACCACATTTAAGCACCAGCCCCAAGAGATAACTAATAGTTGCTCTAAGGTGATGTGGGTTATAAAGGAAGTTGGGTATTAATTATAATACTTGCCATTTAAAAAATTGGTGGTGTGTGTAATTTTACCTCATTTTCTCATTTGCCACTGTTATTTAAATTGCTTCCCAGCACTAAGCATGTGCATAAAAGATGATTGTTCCAAATTTAACCTTTTAAATAAAATGTGCTCTATTAATTAAGTCGTTACTGCTCCCTCTCTTTTTCATTATGTTTGTTCATTTGTCACTGGTCCTAAAGATAGACATCTGTGTCAGAGAATATTTGGGAGAAAGACCCCTAATTTTTATGCCTATCACCCATCTGGATTTTCCATACTTTAAAAAGAAATAGTTTATTTTAGTGTTCTAAAGAATTTCAACTTGTCAATTATTAAAATAACGATAAGTATTCCTCCTAGGGATGATAGACATTATTCAGCCAAAAAGTTAAGAAGTTCCTTGAAAAACCTGATGTGACTAGGAAATTTGCAATGCTTAGATTAAAAAAAAAAAAAAGCAAACCACAAAGACAGAAGCAAGGCAGCATCGAAAGCTTTACCTGCCTGGAAACCCCATTTTCCCCATTTTTGGAAAGGCTGTGTGAGGTAAGACCCTTCACTCAACTGTGTTTTCCATGCACATCTTCCAAAGCAAAGTGAGCTGCAGTCAGATGCCCTGAGGAGGAGTGTCCACAGTGGCTGTTTGTCTTTTGGATAGCACACGAAAGCATCCGGTGCACTGCTAAGGTGTCATGTATCCTCACTGATTCTCTCTGTATTTCTTTATGGTCCTGAGGAAGTATAGTTGTCAGCACCATCAGGACCAAATTCATCCATCAGCACTCTGACTGCTTCCACTGTCAAAAGTTTTAAGTACGGAGACTGCTCACCTGGATCTGGGCTGAGGCATTTTTCATAATTTTCTTCATTTTATCTCCTCTAAATTCCCGTGTGCTGCTCCTATCCCCATTCTTCACGCAGAAAAGTAGGAGTTAAAAAAGAGTGTAGGCATTTTAAACCTGGTAACACTGGCATCTGTCAGTTATCACCAGGCATGTTGTTGTGCCTTTCTCTTTAGTGTCTCAGGGATGATGACCATAGCTAAGGTATTGTATGTGTTAACATGTGATTTTCAAAGCCCTTAGCATGTACTACCTCTGCCGTCAACACCACAAGTCTGTGAAATGCCAACATTTCACTCATTCACAGTAGTGAAATTGAAGCGAAGAAAGTTAAAATGACTCCTAAGATACTTATCAAAATAACGCTAAAACTTTTAATAATGGAACAAAACTTGTCAAGGCTTCCAAACCAGGTTCCTAACTCTCAAAAATACTTCTCATATGTTAGGTGAGAAGAAATAGTTTAGGTTGAATACATTTGAACTTTTAATTTCCAAACATGCTAATCAGAATTACAGCCAACATCATTTATGTTAGTCTGCAAAAATAATTTTTTGACAGCCTTAAACTTGTCCAGATAACCCTCCCTCCACCTCCAAAGTTCTAGGATTCCAAGCATGCATTCCATACCTGGCCCAGATCTCTGTCTAATGTTATAAATTCAAATAAGAAGAATGCTGATTTTTCTAATATATCATTGTTTAAATGTTTCCCTGTATTTAATTTGTGCCATTGTTTGTTCTTAAAATCCCTCAGCTAGCAAACCTTCTGTGACTGTCACAGAGACCAAGGAGCAGCTAAGACTCTTTTAATCTCTGCTCCTTCAGCTGATGAGATGCAGGCCACCGAGACTTGAATGTAGTACTTGTTTCCCAGATTGTTCGGAAGGTTAAAATAATTAAATGGATGTAAAATACATAACGAAGAACCTGTGTGTTACAAGTGCTCAGCAATACCAGCTACTGTTATTATTTTTAGTTATCAGCAGAGTTGATTTGGGCTATTTTTCTACTTATACTGTAGATTCCACTGTATGTATTTTTAGGCACAACAAGGGAAGAACTTGGCCATCAGTGCCTGATAAGTACTGTGTGACTTACCACACAACTATGCATGCTACCAAAAGTCTAACAAGATCCTTAGACAGTTGAGAACAGGATAACTGTAGGCAAGCAGTGCTTTTAATTCCAACATAAAGAAATAGCCAAGAAAGGATGGCCGGGGGGCGGGGGGGTGGGGTGGCTGATTATGTGTAGTGACCGGGTCAGTTAAATATGACTGATGTGGGCAGAGGGGAGAGACAGGCTCCTGAGGGAAGACAGAGGCGGTCTTCCTGGTTTTCACATTCTGCCTCACCTGGTTTTTAGTCCTTGGTACGAGAGGCTTATAGACTGGCATGGACATTGGTAAATGGTGAATGAAGGGACAGCAGTGCTTGGATACTGATGTGGTTATCCACAGAGCATTGTTTAGGAATTCTACGTCTGTGTCCAGGGGACATATTGATTAGTGGTTTTCACATACTGTCTTTTTTTCTGATATTAATATCAGTTTTACAATAACCCTATGTGACACAGTGGGAATCCTTTCTCTATGCTTTTTTCTAGTAGGGAATTGTAGAATCCATATTATTTATTTCAGTATTTGATAAAATTCACCTGTGCTGTCACCCAGTCCTAAAGAGACCTTTGAGGGAAAGTTTTACCTACAAATTCATTTTAAAATTTAGCTACTAGGCCATACATATGACATTTTTCTATGTTTTTAAGCTTTACTAACCTGTGCCTTTCAAGAGTTTTTTTTCTCCCATTTCTTGAGATCTGTATAAATCTTTACCTAATTGTTCCACATGGTTGAGGTATGAGCTGTCATTATTTCTAAGTGAACTCCTGAACTATGAAACTTGCCACGGCAATGGTTGGGAGTGGGCATCGTTTCCATGTCTGTGTGAAGCTCAAATGCTGTTTTCTTTCTATTCAGTATTGATTTTCTAAGTCATAGGGACATGGGGGGGGAGGGTCTCTGAAGATATCGGAAAAAAATAGTAAGATGGTTCCGTGCTTTACAAACTCCATATACATTGACTTCACTGACTATCATATATGGTATATATATAATATATATATATATTACATATAACATATATATCATATATCATGCCTTTATTACAAGGGACACCACTGGATTCTCCCATGTCCCCTTTCTGCACAGTCTCCAGGAAACTGTCTAGAAAGCAGGGGCGATCATGGTGTTCACTATATTTGTTTTTCATCTGTATAAGTCCATCCTTTGTGACCTAATGTCTACTTTGTTGAATATTATTATAAATTTTGTCCTTTCTTCATAAAAATCTTTCCTTTTTTCCCCCTCTCTATTTTAACCAGATATAGAAGACTGGTCCTTGAGTCTTGACTTGAATATGTACATATGTATTGCTTTAATGCTGAAGGAGCTTTATTATCTAGTGTATATCCCAAGGCCCTTGAGTTTAGTCCTTCCCTAACAGACATCAAAGAAAGAACCCAGTTAAAAGAACTGCAAGGTCTGAAAATGTTTTATAAGTATTACATTCATAGAAGGCCTAATAAACATAGCTCTTCATAGTTGACTATAAAAAGTCTGTGGATAAAATTGAGGCACCCCAGGATAGGCAGGAAGAAAAAAAAAACCTCAAATCTTTGTCAGTAAAAGATTTAATTTGTTATGAATCTATATTAATTTATGGTTTTAAAATGCTGATTTACAGGCAGGTCTAATCCTCCTCTCTTTTATTTCTTCTCCTCAGTGCCAGATGAAAGCAAAGCTCAGTCATTGGTTGATCGCAGATCGGGTAAGAAATTCCTTGTAACTGGCTTTCTCTTCCTGGAAATCGCTGGCTGTGTTTTAGTAGCATTTGGACCCTGTTTCTAGGCACCAGCCAGTGAAAGGCTTTCTAATTAATACATGAGTTGTCTCTGTCTTCCACAAAGATGAATTATCGCTTGGCTGTGTGCATAATGGCATAATGCATGCTGACTCAAAATGTTCAAGAGACGAAAGGTTTCCAAAATAATCATCATAAAACCAAAAACCTTAAACCTACACCCTAGACACGAACACTTTCAAGAAACAAAAACATTGAAAAGGAAAGCTAAGAAAGTTTATAAAATTTTCCTTCATGACTTTCCCATTAAAATTGGGAGACAGAGAATATCAAAGGAAGATGTGGTCATTTCTCGGGAAGAAATAAAAAAAAAAAATTACTAATGTTGCCTGTCACCAGAAGGGATTGTGCCAGAGATGGCTGTATTATCTCTCTTCCTCCTCCTGAATTAACCCCCATGTTGTTCCCTCTGAGGGTCGTCCAGGTCTTACTCTACCCCAATGAGGTACCTTGTGTATCAATCCCAGGCCTTCCTTTCTCCTCTTAGTGGCTTCCCTTCTCTTCTGTCCTTGTAACTGGCTTTCTCTTCCTTTCTGTTCTTCCCTCGGGATCCTCCATATCATCTATGCCTATTATTTGCACACGCATAAAGTCACTAAGATAGCAAATCCTGCAGTGATCTTCTCCCTTTAGGGGTGTCTCATGTTGTAGAAAAACCCATTTGACTCGGACAGGCCACTCTGCAGAGGGGCTGTGGTTGGCATTCCTCCTGTGCTGAAACAAAGAATTCTTCCCATTGCTGTGTCTGTACACCAATTACCTTTCCAGTAGGAAGTGGCATTGATGCCTCATTAACTTTGTCATGTTCCAGGGCAAGATTATGGTTTTTTTTTCTTTTTATCCTTTTTTAGATTTTCTAATGACTGCAGCAGGAAACACCTGCTTCATAATCCTTAGGTTCGCCCTTCCATTCTTCCCATTAAGAATGTTTATAAAATGGGTTTGTGTAAATGAGCAAATAATAAGTTTTGTGGCTATTTCCAAAAATTCCAATCTTATTTTAATCTTAGTTTTCAAAAAAAAAAAAAGTCACCCTTTGCTGGTAATCAAAAGTGACTGTCACTCTTTTAAGCTGAGAATATCATCTTAGCTTATTGCTATAATATTTTAGTTAAATTTAAATGTTGACTTTTATCTAATGTGATATAAATATTTATGAAGAACTACTCTACAAAACTTGAAATAATGACCTTACAGATTTTGAGAAATCAAAATTGGCAGAATTCATAGCTGGCAGATAGATATCTTATAAAAGTCTGCATGGCAGCTGTACCTCAGATAGAAATAGTACCAGCAAGCCTTATATTATATGAAACATAATGTTAAAATATAGTAAATCACAGAAAGATTTGTTACTAATACATAATCACCCCAACAGTCATTG
Organism: Peromyscus maniculatus bairdii; assembly: GCF_049852395.1. Taxonomy (NCBI): domain Eukaryota; kingdom Metazoa; phylum Chordata; class Mammalia; order Rodentia; family Cricetidae; genus Peromyscus; species Peromyscus maniculatus. The sequence goes on along the minus strand of NC_134864.1, from coordinate 51,979,466 downwards.
TTCTTATATCTTGAGACCTTCTACATAATCACTGTATCAGAGTTTATTGTTGAACATCTGTTGACTCTATGTAAATGTGAAAAAACATCAACTACATCTTACCTGGGCCTCTGAGGCATCAACCACTTAAAGGCAAGTAAGAAATCTGACTTTAGAACAAACATGCCATAAAATGAAGAAGGCTAAACAAAATCTTTAACTATTTACTGATATGTTACAGTGAACCAGTGCATCCTATACAACATGAGATACTTGCGAGAAAATACAGAGCATCATTAGAGAAAAATATGTGACTAAGTTTATAAATGGATATGCTCCAAGAATGTACCCCCTAAAGTTTTTACATATGTGTTTTGAAAGTTAACCTTAAATATGATTTTCTTCAAACATTCATCTCTCATGTAAAAACTCAACTTCCGCATGTATTCTGTATTCATGTAGAGCTGTGGTTCTCAACCTGTGGGTTGCAACCCTTCTGGGCGTTGAACAACCCTTTCACGGGGGTCACATGCTTATCAAATATCCTGCATATCAGATATTTACATTACAGTTAAAAACTTTAGCAAAATTACAGTGTTGAAGTAGCAACAAAAATAATTTTATGGTTTGGGGTCACCACAACAGGAGGAACTATGTTAAAGGGTCGCAACAATAGGAAGGTTGAGAACCACTAATCTGAGGAATTTCTCATGGGAAGTTGGTGATGGAGGTGGTGGTGATATGAAGGCAACAAAGGATTCAGGGTTCCTTTAATTCTGATAACTTCTTTAAGTTAAATCGTATGAAAACTTTACAGCAAATAAATAGATTATATGTAGCTAGACAGATAATTGACAAAATATAGAATGATAGACAAGATAGATAGGTAGGTAGATAGATAGATAGATAGATAGATAGATAGATAGATAGATAGATAGATAGATAGATAGATAGATAGGTAGGTAGGTAGGTAGGTAGGTAGGTAGGTAGGTAGGTAGATAGATAGATAGATAGATAGATAGATAGATAGATAGATAGATAGATAGATAGATAGATAGATAGATAGATAGATAGATAATAAATCTGCAACGTCAAACTTATATGGGTTCTCTGTAGCCACAAATTGTCAGGCTATATTTTGCCTTGTAAGGGACCAGGATCATACATCTGGCAAGATTCAAGTGATCCCTTGAAGTTTTCTTGAAATACGATTTTTCCTTCCCCAAATCATGTCTTTGGAATACTTAAGTAATATATCAGCATCCTTTTGGCTAAGAAGAGTAGCTTTCTCTTTAATTCCAGAAATGTGGACAGCTTTAACATTATCCAAGACTATCAGGAAGTTAAAGTAAATTAAATTGTATATGCTGACTTAAGTCTACCATCCATCTTATTTGGGAGATATTCAACATTTAATAAATTCATTTGAGTTGAGCTATCTTCTGAGTCAGCTTCTTAGTGAGTAGAGAGCCACTGTATGCCAAGTTCCATCTGCTGGTCTGGCTTGGGCGCATCCCAATTGTGTGACAAGATTTTTGGCACCTTTTCCTTGGCTTAATCTTTAAGTGGTTGATGCCTCAGGGATAAAATTATATCAAAGGCCCAGGTAAGATAAATCTTTCAATAATTTTTGGCTCACAATGGTGGTTCCCTTCACCCCTTCTGGAATCAACACATTATTCTTGAGATTCCCATAACAATCTGCTCACTGCATGAGCTTTCCTTTGGGGGGAATTCATTTCGTCCTATTACCTCAGGGAAGTCTGTAATCTTATGGGATCTTCTCCATGCAAGGGAGGTCTTTATGTCTACAGAATGGTAAGACCCACCCAGAAAAGTTAGAAATAAAATACCCTTTGTTTAGTTCCTTTAAGAAAACAGCACAAGTTTTAGTGAGCCTTGAAAAATATTTTAACATCTTTCCCAATGTACTAATTGAACAAAATTCATACCCTAGAAATGTAAGACAGAAAAAAATGTATTTAAACAAGAAAACTAGTTTATTATTTTTTTTTATTTTTTGAGATTAAGATACTATTACATCATTAACCTCTTCCATTTCCTCTCCCTTGTTCTCTCAAGTTCATGGCCCCATTTTCTTTAATTGTTTATATAAGTGAGTGAAAGTATGCATGTGTGTTCTTAGAAACATAACTACAATCCACTCAGTTTTTATAATGTTACCTATACATATATGTTTTTAGTGCTGGCCACTTGGTATTGGATAACCAATTTTAAGATGACTTCCATGTTCTGAAGGCACCTTAGAGTCCAGAGAAAATGGAATCAACTTGGTGCTTGATGTTTAAAGTTTTCGCTTTATTATTGAATATATTAAAAGTGATAAAGGATATCTGTGATACTTCTTCCTTAATTTCCCTGTCTATATACTGAACTTCAATCGTTAGTTCAGTGTTCCTCTTGTATTCAGTACGAAGGGGATTATAAATTTTGCTTCCTTTTTTTCCCTACTGTGTCATCTTCTTTTTCTGTTGTTTTGATTTACTGCTTGGAGCTGTTTTAATATGTATTGACTGTCTGCAGGGATCTGTGCTGACCCAGCTCTTTAAGATGATGCAGTACTGAGAAAGCCAGGGACTTCTTCTTTACGAGCTCTGACATATTAATTAGCAAAATGGACTAAAAAGCTTTCCGATTTCTGTTTTAATTTCTTATATTCTAAAATACCTGTCTATATAGCTGTAAAACAGGCAAATCTGTGAAAGTAATGGTGGGCAGTAAGTACAGACCTTCTTTGAATCCAGTTTATCCATTAAGGAAAATATACTTATTAGCAACCAAGGTGGATTTCTGCATAATAGGAGCCTTGCAGCCATGACATTTAGCTGATGGCTGACACGGTTGATTGATGTAGAAATAGAACCTCAGGGCATTTAAACCTGATCTCCCAGTTGGTCACTGTGGGCTTAGGGAATGAACCTACATATTGTGCTCAGGGCAACTCATGTTTTCCTAGAATGTTCCTCATACCCTATGGCCCTAAGAACTGAGAATATTGGAAAATATAGATCCTTACATCCCATTCTGTTGGGAACACATAACCAACACACATATCTGAAACATCTGTATTCCCCTTTTGTAAACTTGGCTAATTAAAAAAGGAACACATATTCCAGACAGTGATAATCTCATGAAGATGAGTGACATTGAAATGTGCTCATTTTGCCTTTGTTTCTCCTCATGAAATATGAAAGTCTGTATGTGTATGAATGAATGGGTCAAGTTAATAGTTATAGGAAAGACAAATTATGTGTGCATTGCTTATAGATTATATTGAAGAGCCTATGATATGCATTCTTGTCACAAAACTCAGAAATTAATATGGAGTTGTTACTTTGGCACACCTTCCTTTCTGTTCTAAGTGCAATGGGTATAATCCTCAAATGTATGTATTTTTCAAATGTGGCCTAAGAAATTCCTGAAACTTTCTAAAAGATTAGAGCTTTTAAGATGGGTATGTTGGTGCATGCCTATAATCTCAGCACTCAGGAGATAGTGGTTAGAAGAGATGAGTTCAGATCCAGCCTTGACTAGATGTAAGTTTTAGACCAACTTGAGCTACATGTGACACCTTGTTTCAAACAAAAAGTAACAATAAAAAGCTTTTAAAGGAAAGATGAATTTAGACAGTAACTTCATTATAAGGAAATTTTACTCAGTGAAATTTCATAAGTTTGTCTTTGTTTCCACTTCTTTAGAAAATCAAAATTAAAATGTATTATTTTAATAATGATATGTCAAACCACGAGCCATTTTTCACATTTGAGTGTTCTAGTTGGGTTGCTGCTATTCATGACTCTTTGAGAGTTCTGTGGATGAAGAAATCAAAATTCAGTGTTAGTGGTTAGTGGGTTTGAGCCTTGATTCTTTCCTCATCAATTAGTTAATAAAACACAACATAGATATTTGTTTATGTGCTGGGAACCTTGCAATACTTTGCCATGTGTTATATTGGTTAAATGTAGCATTTGATATGAGAAACATTTATGTAGGTGGAATTTTTCTGTGTCTCAGCAGCCATTGCCAAAATAATCACTCAGAGTCTTAATATTAATTACAAATGCTTGGCCAATAGCTCAGGCTTGTTACTAGCTAATTCTTACATTTTAAATTAACCCATATTCCTTATTCATGCTCTGCCATTTGCCTGTACCTTTATTAGCATGGCATGTTCATCTCCTGCTTCCTCTGCATCTGTTCAAGAATCCTCTGACTCCACCCTTCCTCATCCCAGTATTCTGTCTGTCTCAGGCTGTCTCACCCAATCACTTCCTGCCCAGCTATTGGCCAATCAGCTTTTTATTAGCAATGAGAGCAATACATATTTATAGTGCACAGAGGGATTATTTCACAGCACATATACATTTCCCTCTGTCTCCAGCTTTGGCTTACTTTTCAAAAGGATTAGGATATTATCATTAGAAAATTAGCAACATTCATATATCATGTACAAACTTGATTAGGAAGCAGCCTGGGCATTCTCTATGCTGTAAAAGATTACTGAATGCTGTGATCTCTAAAATTTGATGAATCAAACACAATTAGAAACAAATATACCCAACCAGTCCTTTTTTATAAGATTCAAATATAAAGCAGGTTTGTGTATCTCTTTTAAATTTCATAAGTAAATATAGATATTCTTTCAAATTAAATTTCCAAATAAGTTATTTTGCTCCTCTTCATGTATATTACAAATCTCTATATTACTTACTCTCTGTTGCTATAATAAGCACCATGACCAAAAGTAAGTTATGAATACAAGACTTTATTTTGGATTGTGGTTCCAGAGGGCTAGAGTCCATAGTAACAGGAAAAGCATGGCTTAAACAGGAGCAGGAAGCTGGCTGATCACATCACATCCACACACGGGAAGCAGAGAGAACAAGAAGAAAGTGAGGCCAGGCTACAAACTCTCAAAGCCCATCCCTAGTGACATACTTTTTCCAGCAAAGGTATACCTCTTAGAGCAGTGGTTTTCAACTTCCTAATGCTACAATGCTTTAATACAGTTCATGTTGTGGTGACTCACAACCATAAAATTATTTTATTGCTACTTCATAACTGTAATTTTGCTACTGTTATGAATCATAATATAAACATCTTAGGCAATCCCTGTGAAAGGGTCGCCAAAGGGGTCACAACCCACTGATTGAGAAACACTGCCCTAAAGGGTCCATAACCTCCCCAAACAGCACCACCAACTGGGGGCCCAGTGTCCAGAATATGAACCTATAAGGGACATTGTCATTCTTCTTTCTGTGCTAGAAATATCAAGGGAAATAAGATATCATTCTGCCTTAGAAAAATAATCACTATGTGTAAAAACACCTATGAGATATCAGTTTAGTGCATTCTCACTGAAGAGGTCAGTACAAAAATCTCACAGGGGAGGTAGCACTTGATGTCTTTGGCCTGGAGAATGGCTGTGAGGTTTGGGAATGGGTATGTTTCCATAGGAGACTGGGGAGGCTAAAGATGACATCAAGACTTAGAAAAGGTCAATGAGCTAACTCATTGAGGAATCTGCAAATGTGAAGCATCAAGGCATATACAAGAAATGTTAGGCAATTCTGAATAGACAGAGTGCAAAGGGGGGAGTTATAAAGTTCCAGTCAAGAGAGAAGGCAAAGGTGTATCTAATTTCATCATACCTGCTCTGCACAGATTAAAGGAAGAAAAGATGATCACTTTGTATTCTGGTGGCTGTAGAGCCTTGAAAAAACTAATAAGGAAAATATAATTACAAGAACGTATATGTAAGTGATTAGAACTGGAAAGAAGAGAGATAGATACATTTAGGTAATAATGACTTGGGATGTACCTTTATATAAAAATAAACCTAGTAGATGAGTGAAACAGATTTGGTGTGCTTGTGGACATTGCCAGTCAGATGTTGCTTCACTATGTTGCATAAGAAAACCAAAAGCCAATGTTGGCATGTTAATCATGTCTGTGCAGACAGTGTGGCCCTTTCTGATCTCAGCCACATGGAGCATGGGTTTAACATCAACCCATGAGTTAGGACCGTGTATCATTTAGGTGCCTGTAATCTTCTGTGGATCAGGAATTTCCAGTGTATGCACCTTTGACAACAAGGGTAACAAGATAGAGCTGGTTGAGAAAAAGAAATAAATCCATAAGTTATACTCTAGAGACTTGTGTTAAGTGCCTGGAGAGAGAGGAAGCAAGATAAGCAGGAACAGACAGAATGTGGCAATCTGAAAGGGTCTGTGAAGGAGACGTTTTGTATACAACGGCAGAGGGACAGCGCACAGAAAGCGGAAATGAGAAGAAAGGAAGAAGTGGTGCCTCCTCCTAATGCCAGTCGCCACAGTTGAAGTGAGAAACCTGATTTGAGAGAGCTAAAGGGAAGCAAGATCCTGAGTGGCCAGCTAGACTTCAATTAAGACCAAGAGGCTGGAGAATTTCAGAGATGAGATTGAAATTGAAGAGCAATTTAACCGCCCTGGAAAGGCTCAGGAAGACAAGTGTGCGATGGAGGAGACGGTCAGAGAGTGAGCCACACTGAAGTTAGAGGGTGGTGCAAGCCTCTCAGCACAGAAAAGACAGGCGAGGATCTCCACATCTTCACGCCAGCAAAGTGGATGGAGTGATGGGCCTGGTTTGTGTAGATGGCTCTGCAAGTCACCGAGAAAACTGGCCCTAGCTTGTCAACTGGTGAAGAGAGAAAAGGTTCGGCTCCCCCTAAGACTCCATGGTGACCGGAATGGGCCCTTCTTTCTCATGGCCTTCTTTGTCTGATGAAAGAAGAGATGGAGAATTAGTGCTGGGAAGTTGGCTCAGTGTATGAAGTGCTCGTCATGCAAACATGAGAACCAGATTTTATCACCTTAGAACTCAGGGAAAAGCCACATGGGCATGGCAGCCTACATTTAAGCTGAACCAGAAACCCTAGTCCTTCAGAGGCCAAGATAAGGGTACTCTAGAGCAAATTAAACAGCAAGTTTGGGGTACTGGGAGAGACACTACCTCAGAAAATAAGGTAGAAAGAGAGATGGAGGAAGATACTCAAGGTCAACCTGTGGTCCACACCTGAAAACACACATAGCCACGTCCACAACATGTATTACCTTCACACATTCAAAGACACACACACACACACACACACACACACACACACACACACTGAACATACATGCAAAAACAAAAACAAAAAAGAATTTGCAAAGTGGAGTGGTCCCCAGGCAGGAAAATGCTGAATGTTTCACTATGCATACAAATCGAAAGGTGTCTTTAGCTGTAGTTTCAGTAGACTGGGGGCGGGGGCGGGGGAAGGGGAGGTAGAGAAGGAATTGAGCATACAAGAAAGTACCAGAAAGGGGGCCGAGCTCCTGTCTCCACTTCTCCTTATCACTTCCTCTCTCCGCCCAGCCATATCACTTCCTGTTTCCTCCTCCCAAGTGCTGGGATGAAAGGTGTGTGCCACCACTGTCTGACCTCTATGGTTAACCAGTGGCTAGCTCTGCCCTCTGATCTCCAGGCAAGCTTTATTTGTTAGAGCACAAACAAAATATCACCACAATGAATAGGATAGAAAAGGCTTAGGTGATCTTTCTAGAAAGTTCAGAGAAAAATATATGATCTTTCTAAAAGGTTAAGAGAAAATAGAGGTGTATCTAGGGAATATAGGAAAACTTGGTTTTTGTTGGTTTACTTCACGTTCCATTAATTAAACACTCTAAGCTGTGTCTGTGAGTTCAGAGAAAGGTGTTTGAGAGAGAAGCAGGAAAGAGGCTGTTGATAGAGGTGTAGGGTTAAGATGGTAGTCCTGTAGCAGGTGCTTTGGGAGAGTGAGCCTAGATTGCAGGGAGGGTGGGTTCGTCTGCAGTGTGGATGAGGATGTCCGTAGAAAGCATGAGAAACCTAAGGATGCTTATGGTGCCCATTTTCTGATGTGAAATCAGTAGACCATGCTGACCTTGTAGGGTTGGCAAACTGACTGTCCAAGGTAATCAGAAACACATAGGTGACAGCTAATGCATGAGGGAATTGGGATATAAGTCACAGAAAAAAACAGAAAGGCAACTGAAAATGTATGTTTTAAGCTGGGTGTGGAGGCATATTCATGTAATCCTAGTACTCAAGGCAGAGGCCAAAGAATTGCCATGAGTTTAAGGCCAGCCTGGAATACATAGTCAGACTCTGTCTCAAAAATGTTTATGTACTATAAATGTATATATCACTCTTATTTATGTGTTACATATACTTTATACAGACACAGACATACACAAACACAGATATGCCACATTCAAGAATTTGATGGCAGATAATCTGTCATTTTCCAAAATCAATCTCCAGTTCTCCATTTGCGGGTCACAGACCATTGGAACTAAATGAAACACGACATTCTTCCTATACAGCAAGCTGATTTTCCATAATTGTCTGAGGCTTCAAGAAAATGGTCTCATGGAAGGGCTACCTCCTCACTGACAGAGCTGAGCCTCAGATGGAACCTCTTGCTTTGGGGACTTCATTTCTGCCAGTTTAGAGAGCTTCGTGATCTTAATGACCTTTCAAGTTCTCTCAATTTCCTCAAACCCAGAATGAACAGTAGAAAGATGGAGTTATTTGACACAGTATTGGTAATATTGCCTTTAATGTCCTATCACTCTCCTTGGAGTATTTTCCTCCTGCTGTCACAGAGCTGGTGTGAAGTTGGGTGCAGATAGCTCATGAAGTTTTGACATTGAACACTCACTTGGCACCTGTCAATTCTCATGTGGCCATCTAGCACCATTTTCTTAAATGCAGATGTTCACTTTGGAATTTAGGAACACATTTGGAATTGTTGGTTCCACATCACCACTTGTTTAACATACAAGGCACAATTCCCATGACTAATGAAGTCTGGGACTTCCACCGCTTTGAGGAACTTGACACCCTTGTCTGTCTTTCTGGGATTGCCTTCCACTTAGTTAATTCAAAAATTTTGGAAACTCTAAAATTTCTAAATAAACTTTTAAAGCATAGTGCTTTTAATAAAAAAAAACTATATCTACTTTAAAACACAGTAGCAAGTTCTTTAGAATTAATTCGGAATTAATTTTTCTATGCATTTATATTGAGAGAAAAAATGAAATATGCCATTGTAATAAAAAGGGCAAGTGTAAACAGCTGATTGTGAAGTCTGAGAACTTCCCCAAAGTTGCTCACATATCTGTTTCTGTATGCTTATTGCCCCTTTTCCTTTATATATTGATCTACATTATAAGATTCTCATAACCAGATTTTATTATCCCATCCCTTTCATTATTCAGAATTAGATATTTTTGTCTTGGAAAATAAAATTTACTGTGTGTTAAAGCATGAGAGTTATTTTAGGACTTTAACATTGGAAACTCAAAGTTAAGATCACTTTTGGAAGATGAAGCATTTTATGTGTAAATCAGTTGTGGAAAGACTAACCTAAGCAACCAAGACTCTAACTCCTATCTATGATCCAGGAAGATTCTAGACTACCAACTTTGTATCTCAAATATCTATGGGAAATTTATTGCCTATATTAACTAATGAAGATACACATATCTGCAGTCCAACAAGGGCTTAAATGTTTAGTATTCTCAACTAAAATCAAGTAACACATTATATTGGAAATGCAAGTTTAAATAAAGCTCAACCAGGGAAATATGAAAATAAGCTCTGACATAGGAACCCACCAATTTGGTTGAATAATAATATAAAATAAGATATACTTTAAATTTTATTTTTATAAATCTTATGTAAATGTGTAATATCACCTAATGGTTAGAATATTCCAGAATGCATTTATTTTGACACTGTTATGACTTTATATTAGATAAGTTGGGGCGTGCACGTATATATGGGGTTCATAAATGAAGTGAGCCTTTTTCATGAGGCTAGGAAGCATCCAAAGATACCTATTTCAAGGAGGGTTCCAATTGCTTAAACTCTGTTCCTGAAGCTCTCAACATCTTTGTTAAGTCCCTATCACCATGCTATGACCTACTGCCCTGGGTCCACCTTTTGCCAGGGGCAATCTCTGACCCACCCAATCTTCATCTGCACACATCTTGTTCGGCTGCATTTGTCTCTGGATTCTGATTTTATGTCTTTTATCTTTTTTACACTTCCTTGTCCCGATAACCTATTCTTCTGACAAACCAACTATAAAGCAGGTTCTGACAAGCCTTTTATCAGGTTCAATTAATTCCTAGAGAAGCTCCGAGAACTCAGGGAAACACTTGACTTATATTACAGAGGATACAGATAGCGGTCAGAATTAGAAGAGATGTGTGGACAGGTATGGGGCAAGTCCAGACATCCAGCCTCCCTCCATGTGCCCTGCCCTTCAGTGCTCTCCAGCTCATGCTCAGCAGACTGGGCATTCCATACAGCTGTGCCTCAGAGGGCTTTGTAATGGAGGCCTCATTCCATAGGCACAACAGATCAAGTATTGATCACTTCAGCCTGTAGCACCTCTCTCCTCTCCAGGTATAGGGTGAGGAATAACAGTTTCAACCATCTAATACTTGATTGGTTCTCCTGATAGCAGCCCCCATTCAGAGAATACCTAAGAGCTGTCTGTCATTTCATGAAGGCACAGGAAGACCCACCATTTTAGAGATCCCATGTATTTTAGGGGCTGAATGCCAAGACATGAAAGGAAGGCCAAAAATATGCTTATTGTACACATTGTAAAACACCATATAGAGTGCCACTTTCCTAATCGCACAAGAGAAATTTTCAAATTGGCAGATTTCACCTAGGGACCAGCAAAGATGGTATGCATAGGAACCAACCACAGGAAAAACAGCAGTTTGTAGGAAGAAAACGAAATACTCAGTCCCTGAGCTACACAGGGAACCTGTGTGGGCACCGAAGCCTTTCTGGAAAAAGGATGGAAAAAGACTTAACTATGAACCCCCTTCATTTGTTGGTTACTGGGGGAAAAAATGGGCCATAATGAAAAACATGTTTCGAGAATATTAAAATACCCTGTCAATTTTGGTATCCCAGGGGGCAGGAACTTAGTCCTTGTAATATATTTAATAGTGCACCCTTGTGGTGCTGTGTATAAAAAAGGATCTTTTTAGAGGCCCATGATGCCCAACTGTATCCAATAAAAAGCAGACCTAAGAATAAGAGAGGCTGATAGTAAATATGTCAAAATTAAACAGAAAACTTTAAACAACCTAGATTACTCTTGCTAAACTAAGCAAATGCAAATTCATGCCTCCTTCACAGTCCATCAGAAACGTTATGTCCTCACAAAGCAACTTAGCAGCTTTCTCCCTCAAATACAGCCAAGTCGTTGAAAATTACCTGCTTTTCAGAAGCCCTTTATTAATCGAGATTTTTTTTAATGCATGTATTTTTAAAGCAGGCAAACCAAACCACAACTGCAAAAAAATAATAATAATAAATGGCAGATCATTTTGTAAAAATATCATGATTTACCATTAGTGAGTGAATTGTCAAGGTATTCAGAAAAATTGGCCTCAAAATGGTGATGGAGTCGTTTTACTTCCTGTACTAACGGGCCTCAAGAGAAAATATTACTAGTGGTTGATTTAGTAGTCTGGCCATCTAAGACTCATCGTAAGTGGTTTACACAGGGAAATATATTTTACTCTTTTAAAAGTATGTATTTGTATTAATGCACATTAAGAAAATACTGTTTTTTCCATTTTACAGAACTATTAATGTCTTTATACAAACAGCATGTTGGGGCTGGAAAAAGATGACTCAGTGGGTAGAACACCCTCTCTGCAAGCTTAAGAACCTGAGTTTGGATCCCTAGAAACTTCATAAAAGCTGGGTTCAGTTGTACCTACCTGTAACCCTAGCTCTGGTAGGCATTGCAAGGCAGATCACTGGTGTGGCTAGCCAACCAGTCTAGACAAAAGGGTGAGCTCTGGGTTCATGGAGACCCTGTCTCAATAAAGTTAGATGGAGAAAGAAGCAATTGACACACACACACACAAACCCCAATGTACTTCCTCTGGCTTCCACGTGTGCATACATAGGAGAGCACCCATGCCTGTGTGCATGCACACACACACATGCATGTGCATACACACATGCACACATTATTTTAAGGATAACTGATACAATAAAATAATAGAAAACACTATGTTCACGCCAATGATGATGCATGATAACATACATATGTTGCTAACCTTTGAGAAATACTGATCTTTCTTGCATGCTCTGTCAGATAGCTAATGTTGTCATGAACTATGCCATGCTCTGGAAACGTCTGGAAAAAGTGCCTCCACTTTGGGACCCTCATGGTACTAAGACTCACACTGGGTTCCTTTTCCTTCTTTTGTAGTTGAGCTATGGCTTCTTCAGTAAAAGGTTTGTGGCCCCATATGGTTTGCTGAGTTTTCCAACAGGTCATTACACTAGAGACAAAAATCAATGTCTCACTCACAAGCTTTCCACATGGAAAGACAACAATTCCAGAGATAGCCCCGACTTTGTGTCTCCTTAAATATGCCCATTCATACCTCAGAACGTCATAGTGACCCATGGGACACTTGCTATCATTCCCCAAGCCACCATCATCGAAGGACCTCAAGTCTCTTGACTAAATCAGTCTCCCCTTCCCTACACTCTATCAGGGTCTCCACATAGGAGCCAAGGGAAGCTGGAAAACATGGATTAACCAATGGCCCTCAGTTGCTTCCAATGCTGTGTGGCCTCCCATCACTTACAGAAAAGGAGCCAGATGTTTTACTGTGGTCCCCCAAGCATGCCCCTTCTACTCAGCCTGCCTCCACATTGTCATTCTAGTTCCTCTTTGGGGGTGCTTGACTCCTCTTCCTTTTCCAGCAAACAACTTGTTTTCTCTGCAAGACCTTTGCCTCTCATTCCCTCTCAGCACGATCTCCCCCTTTGTCACATGACTCAGTTCTCAGGTCAAACAGGCTTTCTTCACAGAGACCTTCCTTGTGGCCTCCTTCTGAAAGGAATACCTAACAAGACCCCAGTTTCTCATCTATTTCCTATACAGTCTTTTGCAAAGTGTGTCAAAGTGTGTCAAAGTGTGTGTGTGTGTGTGTGTGTGTGTGTGTGTGTGAGAGAGAGAGAGAGAGAGAGAGAGAGAGAGAGAGAGAGAGAGAGAGAGAGAGAGAGAGAGAGAGAGACATATGCCACAGACCAAGTATGGAATTCACAGGAAAACTTTGGGAAGTCGGCTTTTTTAAACCATGGGTTCTAGGGTTAAACTCGGATTACCCAGCCTGGGCTATAAGCCCTTTTGTACACAGAACCATGACTGGATCTTTTCCTGCATCTGTTTATTTTCAGACTCCCCATCCCCTTATGCTGAATATGTGTGTATTACCCTAACAAGCAGCTGCATTTGGTGTTGATACAATCTCAGTTCTCTTTGATATTCTAGCACATGTATACTTACTCTAATTCTTGTATTTTTAAACTTGTGTTTATCATTTTATTTTCTATTTGAAATACTTTCAATGACTCTTTTTCTACTTCATTAAATTTTTATCTCATTTTCTTATATATGTTTGAAAATGATACATTCTGAGTATATCATTTACCCATAAAATCTAGCAGTTCATACATATTTCTAGCTGTCATGTAATTTTAGTATTTTTTTACTTTTTTCTGTATTTCTCCATCCTACAAGTTATATATTAACTTTAGTGTTTTATGCAATATTTGTTCAGATTTATCCAAGTATTTAGGTTTTTTCCCCTCACCATTCTATGTATCTCAGCCTTTTCCTCCAGGGTCTTTTTCCTTCTTCTGAAGTATGTCCTTTTGTTCTCTTAATGATGGTATACCAATAGTGCTGTTTTGTTTTTCAGAAAATGTCTTTCCCCTGACAGCTAGTTTTCTTGGCTATTTAATGTTAGGCTGAAAATATGCTAGTTTTTTGTTTATATTTCTTTTCCTTCTTTTTTTTTAAAAACTGTCTTCTGCTTCTACTGTGAAAAATTCAGTCCTCAGTCTTAAGTATTGTCTCTCCCCGTGATCAATCTCGTCTCCCTCTATATTTTTAAACTCTATTTGTCTTTGCATTCATTTTTATTACTCTCTAAAACTTGATGAACATTTCTTTATGATCCTTTTTGTATACCTTTATATTTCTTTATATGCCTTCTTGGTATACAGTTCATATCCAATGACGTATGTTAATATGTTTCATAATTTGGAGGAAATTATGTCATCTAATATTGTCTTATGCCCTTTCTCTCTCTTTCTTGTGGAATACCTTCTGTATTCATGAGAGTATTTAGTACGTATGTGTGACACTAATGTCCATTAAATCCTTGTTCATAGTTTCTCTGTTATTTGACTCTGTACTTTGTTCTGAGTAATTCCTCCAAACTTATTTTCTAGGTTCACTTGAGAGTCTAAGTTTCTTTCGTGTTTCTTTCTGATATTCTCCTGTTGCTTCCAAAGTCCAAGAATAACACACACACACACACACACACACACACACACACACACACACACACACCTGTGTCATTACAAGTTTGGTAGTTTCTGTGTGGATGTCCATCCATGGTTGACTCTTGTGTGTGAGAAGCATGGATCCCCATCCTTGGTTGGCTCTTGTGTGTAAGAAGAATGGAGAAACTAGTTTGCATTTGCCTTTGTTTTCTCTGTAAAGTATTTAGGTTTGCTTATTCTGGAGAACTTGTGAGACATTATTAACTTGGGATAACTTCCATGTCATTTTTTAATTTCTTGGACTAAAATAAGTTTAATCTTAAGATGTTAATTATGTGCCAGGAAATTCTCAAAGAAACATGGTGAGGTGATTATCACTGTTTAGCTGTTTTCCCTCTTGAGAGCCAGAGTCTTTTGCTGGAAGAAGCATATTCAGGGCACTGGTGGGTCTTCCAGCCACCCTTCTACTAAGGCTGCAATCACTGCTTGACTCCTCCTACTTTTGATGTGATTGCAGATACTTCAGGTTCACCATCTTCTCCAGCTTCACACCCCTGGTCCCAACATTCACCAAAGGCCATCTTAAGCCCTAAGTATAGATGTTTTCCACCATTCACTCTTGGGTCTTCCCTGTGTTTGATTTTGTTTGTCAAAAAGCCAAGCTTAAGGATGCCCTTTAATTTCCCATGAGCAGAATAGTGCATTTAAATGCATATTTGTTTTTATTTAACCGGGATCTATTGGCATTTTATCATCAGATCTTGTGACTTGATTTACTATTGGAAACAAAAATATGAATGCATTATTTGTTGAGGGAATAAATGCATGATTTTCTTTTATAAAAGGCTGGATTCAAATTAGGTTCTGGGCTTGATGTGGATAAGAAAATACCTGGTGCCAGACATGGCTGTGTTTCATAGACTCCAACTCACATTTGCCTGCAAAACTGTTTGGGAAAGGATGGGAATCCATAGGACATGGCAACAAAGTGGAGAATCATACCCATGATACCCTGGGAAATTTAGAAATGGGAAATTCTGTTTAATAAGAAACTACACAATAAAAAGTTGTAGTTATATTTGTAGTTACAAGCTATGGTTTATTGCTCTGTCTAGAGATACTCATAGTGATTCATTGTTATAGGAAGAAATAAAATTGGGTTCACAGAGGAGCTTTTACCGGATTATAAGGTGCCCCGTCGTAAAATGGGGGAAGAAAAGGCTTATCTGGCTATCTGTTCACACTGCTTATGTGGACTATGGATCATGCACTAGTCAGGATTCCTTTTGAACCTCTGAAATATTCTTCAGAGTGAGTCCTTGTGACCATATTTAAAGACTGGTGGGTGAGGCGGCTGTTTGAGAAGTTCTTTAGGTCCTGAGCTGATTCCAAACCAGCTCTGCTCTTCCAAACAAAAGCCATCCTTATACTTCTTCTCACTTTCGTGACAAGTGATCCTTGGATATGTGTGTCCGCATGTGCATGGGCATGCATGTGCATTCAAGAAGAGGCCAGAGAAAACAATTACATGACAAATGTCACTCCTCTGGTTCTGTATACCTTTTTGGGGTCAGGGGGTAGCCAGGGTCTCTCACTAACCCAGAATAGGGTGAGTAGGCTAGGCTAACTGAGAAACGAGCTCCAGGGATAAGCCTGTCTCTGCCTCCCCAGCACTGAAATTATAAGCATTTTCTACCACTCCTGGCCGTGTGTGTGTGTGTGTGTGTGTGTGTGTGTGCGTGCATGCGTGCACACGAGCACGCACGTGCACAGGGATGAAACTCAGGTCTGTTTATAGGGCTTACAATGCAGCACTTTACTAACAGATATCTCTCCTGCCCTGGACTTTGATCTTTTCATAAAACAGAAATCCTCATGCTCCTACAAGTTCTTCATACAAGTCACTTAAGGCTTAGGTTACCACCACTGACTTGGGAACTTGCACCAAGACCACTTACATCACACAGCTGAAGAGCGGGTTTTACACCAGGGGTCCAGGAAGGTGAGGGACTAGCCATGCCAGTCCTCTGGAAATATGACTTCAGTCAGCAGTAGTTGAGTAGATGATGTGCTAATTGCCTGTTGTGGTTTTAGAAGTCTGTAGGCTTTTGTTTTTCTCCTTTCTCTGTGCTTTGTTTCCATGAATTTAGAATTTCTGGGCATGCTATCTAGAGCTGGCATTGCAGACACAATACCATTGGCTCCAAGGAGTCTTGATTTTGGATTTTTTCCCAGATTACACATCTGCCCCTCTAGCCTAAATTTCCAAGCATATGGCAGTGGCAGAGGGGGTAGATTAGAAATCATCTCTGTGTTGCTCCCACAGTGTAGAAATGAAGGAGGACTCTTCATCTGAGCATGAGGTTGTTACTGTATTGTTTAAAGGGTGTGGTTTCATTCTTTTGAATTGTCCTCAGTGAGGTAAGATGTGTGCAATATGCTGCAACCATAGAGTCGGAGCATTCTTCCTAGAAGGAATGCACAGTGCAAAACAAAACGAAACAAAAAACCCTGACGTCTGCTCTTAAGGAACTCATTTAAAATGATTAGCAAGGAGGGACAATTCAACGTGGTCCATTTTTCGCTTTACAACCTACTCTTTGTCAACTGGTGACATATAATTTTCCTTATACATTATACTTTTAAATGCAAATATTTATTGGAGCAGGCAAATTTTACAGACAATATTAGCCATTGGCTTTCCTTGTGAAACTACACACATTCAAAATTCAGAATATTGAATTTAACCCAAAGGTAACATGGGGCTAACTTGAGGTCCAAGGTAGAGCTGTGACTCTGTGCTCTTTCTGAACCTGGAGAACTGTCCAGGATGAGAAGAGATGAAGGCAAGGTGACCATTGGAGATCAAGTACTGTTTCCTCTTATAAGCTAATATGTCTCATATTCCAAAACCATCCCCAGTGTTTTCTTATCTCACTCAAACTTTTCTCTGTCATCTTTATATGCTTCAAAATCATTGCCTCCTTTCTTTACCCCAAGGAGAAATGATCAAGATTTAAAAAGAGATGGTAGAGCAGAAACTAAAGAATTGTGCAGAAGCACAGTGAATTCTAAGCTGTGGATACCAGTAAGTGCTGACAGGAATTACGTCCTGCCAGCTTTGCGTCCCTCCATAAGGACTTTCACTTGGTCATTTAAATAGCAAAGAAAATGACCAGCTTAAATTACAACCAGGCTGCATTGTTTCCCTTACTTGGATGTCTTCATTGGGGACCAAGTAGATAACCACATTTAAGAAGAGAAAAGATACGCATTCTATTACAGTTTATATCATTTAGAGAATTAAAATGGTTCACAGATCTAAATAATACAGTTAAAACCATAAAACTGATTGGAAAAAAATTAGTGTCACTGGGTTAAGCAGAATATTTTAGAAGACAAAAATATGAAATATAAAAGAGAAAGCACTGAACTTAAAAAATTTAAATGTTTGCTGTTTATTACATTTATTAGTGTGTGTGTGTGTGTGTGTGTGTGTGTGTGTGTGTGTGTGTGTGTGTGTTCAGGTTGTGGAAGTCAGTTCTTTTTTACATCATATGGGTCCCTGTAATAGAACCCGAGCATCTCTCTGGTCCAGTGCTTGCTCTTTAAACAACACTGAAATATTTGAAATTTTTCAGACTGAAAACAATTGAAAAATTTATATTCAGCAAAGGATCTGTACACAGACTACCCAGTTAGTCAGAAATGCTGCTGCTTCCTAAATAGAAGCAAGGCGCCAAGTAAAACATGGAGTTATTCTCTTTTTCAATTAGCTAATACATTCATTAGTTTCTGTTTGTTGGTTGGTTGGTTTGGTTGGTTGGTTTATTTTGTTTGTTTATTTATTGATTGATTGATTTTTGAGACAGAGTTGTGCCATGCATCCCTTGCAGATCTAGCAATCACTGTGTAGCCCAGGCTGGCCTCGGAGTAGCAGCAATCTCTTGCCTCAGCATCCAAATTGCTGGCGCTACAGGTGTGTACCACCATGCCTGGCTGGGTTATGTTTAGATAAGTGTAATTAAGGGTTGAAGGAGACAGGGTGAATCAGATAGAAACAGTAAGCACGCTGTGGAAAATGTTAGAGACAAGAGCATAGGACTTGATAATGTATTATCTAAACAACAGTTTACTCGTGTGTAAGTCTTTGTCTGTGTATTCACACTCTGTGTGGGTGCCCCTAGAGACCAAAAGAGGATGTCAGATCTCCTGGATCTGAAGTTCCAGGAAGTTGTGTGCCCACTTATGGGTAGAGGGAACTGAACTCTGATCCTCTGTGCACTTCACTGCTGGCCCAGCTCTTCAGCCCCATAATGGATTATGTTTAAAGACAATTGATGAAATTTAGATGAAAGATCAGAAGCTAGGCAGTGCTCTCAGGGCAAAGTTAAAGCCTGCAGGGAAGTCTGGCTGAGAGGAGGAGGTTTTTTTGAAAACATGAGCTCCGGACTCCAGAGACAAGTCAAGGCTGGTGACATAGACTGAAAAGCCATCTGCACTGAGGTGGCAGTTGATGCTTGGATTTGTCCACAAGATCGCACAGATTAAATTAAGTAATAATTCTTTGGAGGTGCTGGCAGTCATTAATTCATTTGGTTAACTAACAGCCTGCGATGAAGGCAAAGGCGGTTACCAGAGTTAATGACCAATCTCATTTTTGCTATTATCGTGCTCAGTGGTTTGAAACAACCAGAGTTTTTTTCTCTGAAAATTAGCAGCTGTGTGGAAGTACCGTTCCTAGCAGATATAAAATTGCTACCAAGTTTAATCAACTCATGTATTTATAGGAGATCTTAAACTCACAAATGAGACATTTGTTCATTTTGTAAATATTTGGGAAATATAAGTACATAGATGTCATTAGTCATTAAAATGTCTGCTAGTTTCTTTTCATTATAATTTTGTTTTGTTCCGTTTTGCTTGTGTTTTAAGAAAAAGTCTCCTTGTGTAGCCCTGAATGGCCTCGAAATTTTTATGTAAAACACACTGGTTTCAAAGTTGTATTAGTCCTCCTGGATCTGCACTCTGAGTGCTGAAATTCCAGATATTCACCGCCACTCTTGGCTTCAGTATAATCTTGCATATTTATTTTTAAAATTCAAGTTTTTTAAATCCTGTTATCTGTCTACTATGATAAGTCAGCTTACTTTTCAAGCTTTTCATCTTCATAAATTAGTAAATTTTTTTATTACTTGAAACTATGTTTATACACTCATACAAACAGATTATAGCTCTGTAAGGAATCACTTCATTTTATCTATTGTAAACTAGTTGTGGTAGTTTGAATGTATTTGGCCCCCATAAGCTCATAGGGAGTGGCTCTATTCGGAGGTGTGGCCTTGTTGGAGGAGGTGTGGCCTTGTTGGAGGAGGTGTGGTCTTGTTGGAGGAGGTGAGGTCTTGTTGGAGGGGGCTGGATGACACACACCTGTAATCCAGACCTTGAGGCTGGAGGGCACACCTTTAATCTGGGCCACACCTTCTGTTAGAAATGTGTCACTGTGGGGGGTGGGGGTGGGGCTTTAAGGTCTTTGTTTTAAGCTTCACTCAAGTGTGACAGTCAACTTCCTGTTGCCTCTGAGTCAAGATGTAGGACTCTCAGCTCCAGCACCCCATCTGCCTGCCTGTCACCGTGTTTCCTGCCATTGGTCATAAATGAACTGAACCTCTGAAACTGTAAGCTAGCCACCCTCAATTAAATGTTTTATTTGTAAGAGTTGCTGTGGTCATGGTGTCTCCTCACAGCAATAAAAACCTAAACTAAGACACTAGTAACAAATACCACATACACAAAATCATAAATTTGGGGTTGCATATCCCTTATGTCTCTTAATAGAAAAGCTGGAATTTTCATTAAAAATATGTTAAGCTCAGTAGTTCTCAGACCAACAAGAACCTAGAACATACAGGGACATGGGTCAGGATACCAGAAGGCTGCTTGAGGATAAAAGAACACTCCGTGTTTTTGCACTAACAGCAGTGGGCTCTGTGATATTAGCCTCCAATGCTGTGGGCACCAAGTTCATGACATCATTGTGTATAAGATGGATTTACAGGAAGCTTAGACAAAGTGAAGACTTCTATGAATCTGCCTAAATTGTCAACTCACTCTCTGCCATTGGGGGAGAATGGGATGGGACATGGAAGAGATGCACTTTCCAAATGACAGGTCTAATCATCAATATGTAAGTGTTGGTAACAGCAAGGATGTTGATTCAACATCGATATGAAGGTTCTACACCTCTCATTCTTCCTTGAGTCTCAGTGAACTGCTGTCATTTTCACACTGACTTTCTACCTACAAATGAGAGAGTTTCTGACATGCATGGATCAGGGTGAAATCCCAGACACTGTAAGAAGTTTTTTTGCTTTGGATTTATTTATTTTACTTTATGTGCATGATTGTTTTGCTTGAATGTATGTGTGTGCATCATGTATGTATGTGATGCCTGCAGAGGTCAGAAGAAGCTATAGGATACCCTGGAAGTAGACTTATGGATGGTTGTGAGCCAACATGTGGGTGCTGGGAGTTGAACCTGGTTCCCGTAGAAGAGCAGCCAGTGCTCTGAACCTCTGAGCCGTCTCTCCAGCCCCCAGTTACTCTCTATTTGCCTCTTTCACGATTGCTGCTGACATTGAGTCTTCACTGAGGAGATGCTCAGTGTCACAGTCACTTTGATACAACGTTGTTCTAGTCATGAAAGGAAGGGAAATAGTCAACATTGGGGAAATAATAACAAAGAACATATTTGTATTATTAAAATGAATATCCTGTTCTTTTCAACATTAGGTGTTTAGTAAGTCCAGTCCCAGTCGGTGCGAGTCACATGCTTGTCTAACAAAGTTAAAGATTATTCAAATCTTTGGATTTTCTAAAAGTCAATTTTATTAGATGCACATTATTTTAAATTAAATGGACTATCAAGTAGAGCTTACAAATCCTTCTGTTCATCCAGAATGTTATCATCATGTACTTTCCTCTAATAGAATACATACACCTTGAGAGGAGGCATTTAAAGCTTTAGTACAAGTAGCTTACACCTTCAATAAGGCCTTCAGAAGACTCAAACAGAAAATGTAAATGTTTATTATTATACGATTATGCTACTAGATCTTTGAAAATGCACAGCTTCTTATCCAAAGACACTTTGCCTTCAAGACTACCATTTCAGGAAACAAAAAGTAATTTTGATTGGCTGTTGATTTCATGTCTCCCAGACACACTGAATAGGAGTTTTCTAGGAATAAAACCTCTACACAAATCCTAGCAGCTAAAATAGGATTTGGCAACTTTTAACTGGACAGAGAAATTTCACAGAATCCAGAAGATAAAGTCAAGTGAAAACCATTTTATCCAGTTAAACATGCAATGGTGTTTTAAGAAATAATCTGAGATGCCAACACAATGTAATGTATAAAGAAGTATGAATTTCAGTTTTCTAGCCCCTAATCCTGCATAAACACTGCCTATCAAAAAGTAACTGGAGGCCCTCAGTTGGAGTTACTGAAGCTGGATACTTATTAATCGCCCTGCGAGCACGTGAGCTAGCATAGGGCACTGAGTGTGAGTGTGTGCAAGAGAAATTTTTGATGCGTCAAACACAGTAAGCCTTTGATGGTACCTGTCACTGTGGTTCTTGCCACTCTGTTCTATTGCATCCCCTCTTCACATGGCTACTTTTCTGCCCTCCGACTATTTCAAGGAGCAGGGTTTTGGCTCCAGCAGATTTAAGTTACTCTACATATGTCAAAATAAAGTCTTTTCAACACTTGGTCTTGTCTCAGCCGTTATCATCATGGGGAAAGAGAAGTGATGGGAAATGATTGTGTTCTCTTTGTCAATGTGTATGTTTTGGGCATGTTTCTCTGAGTCAAGTTAAAGGGCATAAGTGATTTGGGGGAAAACGTGCCATTTTTCAGCTTGCTTTTGAACTGCCCTTAGAGGCAGAGCTATTAACAGTATTTCAACAACAAGAATCTTCTCATCAATCTTAACAGCATTAACAAAGGTAAAAGCATTCCTCCCACAAATTTAGAATATCTACAGCTGTTTTTTCAGAGACCTGTTTCTTTTCTATTCATTTCTGTTTTTGAACCAGAACTCTGCCTCATTTAATCTCTTTGGAAATTTTACAGATGTGTATGTTGGGTTTATTTTCAAATGGACGAAATCACTCTGAACTTCCTCTTGTTATATTTGGAAGAAATTGCTCTGAACCCCTCTTTCTCTTGCTTCTCTTTTGTAGTCCCTGTGCTGTGCCTCCATTTCCGCCAGCACTGATAGCCACACTCCTTTTACATTTATATGCTCTTGCAGTTTGGACCACAAAAAAGTCATTTCTGATTCTTATATGAGATACCATGAGGATATGAAAATATTTTAACATAGGCAGTGAATTATCGTCAGAAAGGGCAAAAGTTATACATGTGCAACAGTTAAGACAAGCCATTTATAAATAAGAACCCTGAAACAGACAGTGCCAGATTGTGTGACAGAGAATAGAGCAACAGGGCTTAGAGACAGGCATGATCAGGGGGGGCTACATTCATCAAGGAGGGATTTGGCTTGAGCTTGGAAGGATTGGATGGATTTGGATCACTATAGAAAAGAGAGGAAGGCATTCTAGGCAGCAGGGACAGCAAAGCAAGCTCAGAAGCAGAAATGTCATGCAAATGTCATGGTATGCCCTAATTTTAATGATTCTGCTGTCCTACGAGGTGACTTTGATCTCATTGTAATTTACATCAGCAGCACAAGATTCCAGCTTAGTAGCTGGCTTCCTGTAGAGGGAAGAAAGATAGAAGACTAAATGTTGAGTAAATATATCAGACAAATGATAATGGTAAATAAAATATATAAAATTTTAGTGTCTAGCTATTGTAAGCATATTCTTCCATCTGGGGCTTGGCTTTAAGAAGATAGAATTCTTAGGGCATCATAAAGAACCTCAGACATTCAAGATAAGTAATCTAATCTCTAAACCGGAGGAAGGATGTTTTTCTTAATACTGTAATAAAAAAAAAGGCTGCTGCCATATTTTATATGGCACCAACACTGTTGGTTATTAATCAAACTTTTCTAAAGCTAGACTGCCGTCCGCCGGCTCTCATCCCAGAGCCTTTAGTGAGTGAGCCCCTATGAACATAGCTATCATTCACTCGCATGCCTTCTCCAGTGAGCAAGAATGCTGACACCGGACTGTTCCAGCATCGCCTGCTAGAACTCATTAATACCATGCCCAAGTGGGAACTGCTGATCATCAGGGATTTGATCACAAAGTAAACCAGAACCTGCATGTCGCGGTGTCCCGTGACAGACATGCATTAGCAAAAGTGCATAAGAAAGGAGACACACCAAGGAGTCTCTGCTTCTGTGCTCGCTCCCTGAAAACACTCTATTCCGGTATCTTAGTAGATACAATATTAATATATTAGTGTCATCTTGGAGATGGACTCCAACACTGAACAAAAGGAAGGTAGAAGCTCAGACCAAAGGCTCTGAAAGAGACTATGTGGCTTCAGATTCCAGGACACCACTTAGGACGCTGGGCTTTTCAGGATATTAAAAATCTACTGTGAAGGTAAGAGAGAGAAAATCGAGTTTAAAACCACTGAAACACAAGATCTGAAATGAGGTGGGGAGTAAGCTGAGTGGGGAGCTGCTGATGTCAGGAAGTTGTAATTTGTACATACAAAGGAAGGAGAGGGGGGAAGCAAGACTCTAAGAAACATTTTAAAATTTTTATTTCTAAGACTTTTTACTAGTCCAAAGTGAGGGAGGAAATAAAACAAAATGTTCTTCTAAAGACAACAGTGGACATTTAAAGCAAGAAAACCTGTCACAGTGATGAAGGTTTGTGTGTTGGTAACTGGAATAGGAATAGAGAGAAGCAATTGCCTCATTTGAACAAGCTCTCTAATGAGGTAATATTAACACTTCTTAGTACACTTCTTTATACTAGACTGGAATTCCTACAATGGAAAAAAAGATTCTAATTTTGAATAAAAGATACACTCCAGGACAAAATATCAAGCAAGTGTTAATAGAAGAAATATAACTCAACTATTTCCCAACAACTTGCAAGGCCAGAACACTTACTCTGTTCTGGAACTTATAGTAAAGAACATTCTAGATTTGAAATGATGTCACTTTAAGTTCACAAATGCACATGTTATTCAAAACTCTTAGATTTGTACATCTGACTTCAGATTGAATAAGTTTCTACTAAAAAATAAACTTATTTTTACCATAAATTGTTATACATCCAAGTCAAGTTCTCAATGATTAAAAGTTTCTTGGGTATCTTAAAACACTTTGGTAGTTAATCCTTTGGTAGCAATGACATACTCAAAACTAAATAGAATACTTTTAAATTATTTCCTAATTTCAACTTAAGTTTGCATTTCTGCTGATGTTAATCGATAATAAAAAAAAACAAGAGGGAGAAAGGAGGTTATGTCCATGAATTTATATTTAGAAATTGTATTGTTTTTCTTCTCAGTACCCTCAAGACATAGGAGCCCCAATAACCACACACTCACATACGTCAAACAAAAACACACTACTTGTGACAAGGTATAATTAGTGATTTTCCCACCAAACTGGAATAGTCATTTTAGCTGACAGAAATATTTTTCCCCTAGTAAGAAAACTCACTTGGAAGAACAAATAGAGACCTAAAGAGTACTTACCAGGTTGAGCAAGCAAGGGGATCTGAACAAGCTAAGAAGCTCCTTCATGCTTCTCCACTATTGGGAGGTGCCATAGACTCATTATTTTCTAAGAATTTCTCTTCAGATATTTACCAATGTCTTATTCACCAATATTAGAATAACAGGTACATTTTCCCCTTCAAGTAGAATAAATAATTACTGCAGGTTTAATGGGCATCTTCTGAATCTGCAAATAATACTGGTCTAAATAGAGTAGCAAATTAATTTGTAATATTTCTACCAGTTGGGTTAAAGTAACAGAAAGTCCTACTGTTGGTACCAAAGGAGAATAGAGTGCATGTTTCTTCCATAATAAATTATCTAGAAAGGGTCACCAGTTATCAGGGAGGAAGAAAAAGAGATTGACTGGGTATTATTTCCCTCTGAGCTTATCCTTCTTGCTCATTGTATGATGTTTAGGGCATACCAATGTAAGCTGAGTCCTTCCTGCCACAAAAGACTTCACTCATTGTCATAAATGATACATTGGTGTTTTAGTTTTCTCTTATTGCTATGACAAAATACCCAACTGTTCTTGGTTGTTTTACTCTTTTGTTTTTTTAGGGGGCCTGCCATGTAGCTCCCAAATAAATCACATGGAGACTGCTTCTTTCTCATAAATGCCCAGCCTTAGCTTGACTTGTTTCTAGCCAGCTTTTCTTAACTTAAATTATCCCATCTACCTTTTGTCTATAGGCTTTTTTAATCTTTCTCTATTCTATATACCTTTCTTTACTTCTTACTCATGGCTTGCTGTGCGGCTGTGCGGCTGACCCCTGAAGTCCTTCTCTCCTTGTTCTTGTTCCTCAATCTCTCTTTCCAGATTTCTTCTCCTATTTATTCTGTCTGCATGCCAGCCCTGCCTATCCTTTCTCCTGCCTTGCTATTGGCTGTTCAGCTCTTTATTAGACCAGTCAAGTGTTTTAGACAGGCAAAGTAACACAGCTTCACAGAGTTAAACAAATGCAACATAAAAGAATGTAACACATCTTTGCATCATTAAATAAATGTTCCACAGCATAAATAATGTGACACATCTTTAACTAATATTCTACAACACCCAACAGAAGCAATTTAAGAGCATAAAGCTTTCTTACAACTAATGGCTTCAGAGGGACTTCAGTCCATCATGGAACGAGGGAGATGGAAGAGAAGGTCTGTGGCAGTTGAGGGTACAGTAGAGCGTACCCACACAGTGTGTCACAGGAAGCAAAGATTAGATAGAACAATATAGGAGCAGATATGACCTTCAAAGTCCTGCCTCTGTGAACTATTTCCTGCTAACCAACACTTCCATCCAAATGATCCAAATGGCTTCACAGCCTTCAAAATAACTCCACAAGCTGGGATCAAGCATTGAAAACATGGGTTTGTAAGAGAAAATCCAGATTCAAGCCATGAGAATTGTCAATCTTAATGGCAAAGGCTTCTGGAAGAAGAAAGAATGGGAAGGAAGACAGGGGGGGTCATTGGAATTGGGGGCAGCTTAACCAACCAATACTGACTGCTGTGATGAAAAAAATAATAATAATAACTTTTAGCACCGTATTGAACTTTACCATCCATTACATTTGCCTGTTACTATTACAGTACTCACCACAGGCTTATCTATGGCTGGAAGCAATCACGTAAGAGTTTTTATAGATCCATAACAAGGAAGGAAGAAGCATATTCCCAAAGATTTTAAAGGCTGGGTTTTGTTCATGGCATACTTCCTGCAAAAAAATTCAAAATCATGCCTTAGCAAGATGGAAGATTGCTGCTGCTCCTCCAGTCACCTGAGAATATATTGACAGCCTGGTGTCTGGCATTTGCTGCTGTGGTTGAAGACAAAATGTTCTTTCAATCTCTGTTTGGAGGAATTCAGTCACTAAGAAAAGTGATAGACTGTTCATTTGGCTGTTAATCATTCCTGTATATGCAAGTCTACCATATGTACAAGCATGCATAAATTTCTGATCTACATCCTACACAACCTATATAATCATAATTTCACATAAGCATAATTTCAATCCAAAGTAGAAAACATGTTCACTCTTCAAAAGCATGTGTACTTACAGTTGCTAATATCATTTTAATATTTATAAATAACATAGATCCTAATACCATTGCGTCTTAGCTTCTCCACAGACCCCAGATAGAGGCCAGGACCTACAGATTGGAAACTACTAGTATCAGCATCTACTAATGCTCCCATATTATTTTTGAAGGATAATGGCAGACTTAGATTACATGTCTTAAATTCCCTACATTTCAATACCATAATTAGGTTCTGTGGTAAGATTGGGTTTTTGTTGTCACAGTATTTAATAAATAAAAGGTAAAGTTTAAAACCAATAAAACTGGCTTGATCTCTCAGAATCACATATGGTATCTCTATTTCCCACCTTGTCAAACATCTTTTTAGTCCTATGTCAGATAAAATTCCCATCATTCCCATAATTCCATGTATATGTGATAAATAAGTAACAATAGCAGTGATCAAAATGTATAGTGTTTAATATAGTTACCCAAGGACCACAAACGATAATATTCATTGTTCAATCATTAGGAAGCATTTGAGTCACGGATAATAGGTGAAGAGGACCGCTTTCTCCAGATGTCACAGGAGTGAAGCCAACAGGCCTGCATTTGTGCTGCCATGCAATCACACAGGAAAGCACAGTGACGTCTCTTGGCGTCCTGTTCCTCCATCCAGAGCATGTAGCTTCAGACTTCATGTTTGTAAAAGGACGGCTTCCTCTCCCCGAGTCAGCCAGGAAGTGGAGATTAGAGGAAGGGCAAAGAATATCAAACACATCACATGTTCTCCCCGTGTCTCTGGGGAACAGAACTTTCCTGAAACTCAACCTCAGAAACTGTTTGCACACTTGATTATCCGACCCCATAACATGGTAACTCAACATGACTATACAAGGACATGAGGATTTTTTTTTAACTCCTCATGCTGCTTCACCAAATAAAACCTGGATTTTTGTTAGGAAAATAAAATGAAAAGGGAATTTGGATAGAGAAGCTGGCCACAATGCATGAGCTAACTCAGAATGCCTCTCCTTTGTTTTGTCTTAGTTCCTCCCCCTGAATTTCACTTAAAATGCCTGAAGTAATTGGAAATCACATAGTTTTGCAATGTAGACACTGAAAATTAGCTGTAAACCAGTTCAGTGTTCTCTGAACAGCAACTAACACATACATTGCAGGAATTTAATGAATATTAAATTAAATTGTGTTGATTGCTTCAATGTTTTCCCTTAACCTAAATTTTCACTTTAACGGTTTTAGCTAACTCTTCATACATAAAAGCTTCTCTCAATTACCAAAGGGTGAGCATTCTGAGTCCCTTTACCACTGGAAAATGTGGCTGTGAGTTCTCACCTGCTCTGTCATCTAGAGGACAGTGTTCATTCTTGTTTAATGTAAGGTGAACTTCATCTGAGCAATACCAGAGAAGAGGAAATGTGAGTTCCCTGTGTCCAGCCAGGTCAGCCTTCATGGAGGGCATTTCTTTTTATTGACCTGATTCCTTTCACAGAGATGGAAAACACACAGGCCATTATATAAGGGAGCATCTACCAGGGAGTCAGTATTCTCAATTTGGAATGAGTAAAAAGAATTATTCAGTAAACTATAAAGCAGTTTTGTCCAAGAGTTCGCTAACTCCTCCTAAATCAAGCCTGAATGTGTTGTTTAAATGTTGTGACGTTACACCATGAGCACACTCCTTTTGTTTACTCTACCAGTCCATCAGTCAGTCACGCATTCATTAATCAGTTGCCCATTAAATTCCTACTGTGTGTTGTGTATAATGCTCAGTTCACAGCCAATGTGCTAATGCTGTAGTCTGAAGCCAAGCTGACTAACATTTGTAAATACACTGAGAAAAACACTGTCCTAAGTTACCTCTGGGCCCAGTGAGATGACTCAGGGGTAAAGGTGCTTGCTGCCAAGCCTGAGGACTGGAGTTCAATCCCCAGGACCCCACATGGGAAAAGGAGAAAACCACTCAGATCTCCTCATGCTTATGCATACCTGTGAGTGCACACATGCGTGCGCGCGCGCACACACACACACACACACACACACACACACACACACACACACACACACACATCTGATTTTTAGTTTTTGTCACCAGTCCACTAAGATGTGTAGAAGGGAGAGGTAGCAGGAGTTAGGTAGGTAGCATATGAATCATGTGGACAGCCCTTAGGATTGGTTACTGTACAGCCCACTTGCATGTGTGTCATTATTCTGGTTCCTTTATTGAGCATCTGGGGGTTACCTACTGGGTGCGTATTATCCCAGATCATCTATATTTGAACAAATACCATTTAAGTAGTCAATTTCCCCTCACACGTGAATTAGATTTTTAGATAAGTTGACATTGCTTTAGTTTCTACAAATATTATAATACTTTATGAACCTGAGTCTTTTTCAGTATAAGAAGAAACGGGAGACTGGGAAAAGGATATGTTCGTATCTTTTCACCATGGCATATTGGTGTTAGCATACGCTTCAGACCCTAGATCAGGGAGTTTTTGTAGGTGAAAGTGGTCATCTGACCCCACTCTCCTGAAGCACTTTTAGAGACTAGTGGTGCAATCGTTTTTAAAGTTACTAAGGAAAAGCCTGTAGTTTCTCAGCCTGAGATAGCCACTATGAAAACAAATGTCCGGCATGTTCACACTTAATTACTAATTGCACTCTTTGCACCATGCTCTTTAGTTTGCACCACGGTGACTTTCTTAAAACCCATTTCTACTTCATTTCTATCCGGAATCATTTTGGAGTCTATGTCGGTATATTATTTATTGTCCTATCAAGTATTAAATCCAGTGTTTGTTGACAACCAGCAATGTGGAGTTCATCATGCAACTTTTAAGGCCTCTTCAGAACTCATCTACTTTCTGAGAGGACACACAGTGCCTTCTCTACTTGGCTCATTAACAGGCTGCCTGTGACAGGCACATCTTAGTGTGTCCTCTGCATTTTAAAGCTCTCAGAAATGTGTGATAAAATG